>NC_052504.1:6287196-6499523 GCF_014356525.2 Nilaparvata lugens
AACTTCTTTTCATCCCAATTTCATAAAATAAATTGTCTGAATAAAGAAAGGTTAAGTGCGACTTTCCAATTCTTCACTAATTTCCACATTGAAACACAACACAAACACTTGAAACAATAGTTCTGTAGTTTTGAATGTGTAATGAATTAAAATAAAATTAAGTTGGAGGACCAATATTTTGAAGACACAGGAAAGTAGTTTTTTTTTTAATTAGAATAAGATCTCCAATCAGAACTATCGTCAAATTTTCGTTTTGAAAGAAATATTATGCTGTTTTCATAATTTTCATCTAATCTGTATCTATTTATTGTTCTTCTACTTCTCAGCCTTTTCCCACTGAGGTGGGTTCGGCATTTCGGGCCTGTCGCTTCCAGGAGTCTCGGTCATTGGCTTCGTTTGTTGTTAGTCCCTTCTCTAAAAGATCTTGAGCAATACAATTTTCCCATTTCTTCCTATAGTGAGGTCCACGTTAATGGCAGTGGAGAAAGATGGGAGAAAAACGTTGCCGATCCTCTGTCTTGTCAATGCCTTCTATAGACGGTAGCTGATACAGGTTTATTGATGTAATATTAACTGTTCATTCTCGTTTAAAATAATCAATTATATTTTATTGTACAAGAAATTACATTTCTTCCCACTGAGGTGGGTTCGGCATTTCGGGCCTGTCGCTTCCAGGAGTCTCGGTCACTGGCTTCGTTTGGTGTTAGTCCCTTCTCTAAAAGATCTTGAGCAATACAATTTTCCCTTTCCTTCCTATAGTGAGGCCCACGTTATAATGGCAGTGGAGATAGATGGGAGAAAAACGTTGCCGATCCTCTGTCTTGTCAATGCCTTCTATAGACGGTAGCTGATACACGTTTATTGATGTAATATTAACCGTTCATTCTCGTTTAAAATGATCAATTGTATTTTATTGTACAAGAAATTACATTTTTCAATAATTTCATAATGCGTTTTAATAATTAAGATGAATTATTTTGTTGATTAATTATTAAATATCGGGGCACGGAGCTTCGCTCGTTATTTTTATTTATTGATAAACAGAACACAATTCTCTAAAATGATCGTGTTTATATTTTACAGCTGGCTATACGGCAGCTTATGAATTTCGGGGATGCGATATTTTGATGTTTCACAGAATCACTCGCTCACTTTTTACTATCCACAGACGATGAAAGTCTCAGCTGTTTCAGCCAAGGATGAATTATCCTTTTAATGTCGTTCAGCGAGTTTTTCCAAGGATGAGACCTAGTGCAATCAAATTTTTATATCATGAACTTACTATGTTCCAAAGTTCGTGAAAATTGTTAGAGCCGTTTTGGAGATCCGTTGAACATAAATAACCAGATATAAATATACAGAAATTGCTCGCTTAATATAATAGGATTCTACATTGTTAAAAAACGATCTGGCAACCACTGATAACATTGGTAAGCAAACACTGCCATTATAACGTGGACCTCACTATAGTAATTATTATTGTAGCCAACTGACCTCCGGAGACAGGAATTGCACCAGAGCAGCCTTGGCCACGTCGTGCATGACCTTGGCGACCCGGTTGATTAATAATTCTACATTGTTGAAAGAAGATCTGGCAATAGATCAAAGCGAGAAAGAGATAGCGCTATCCGCTTTGTTGAATGATAGACAAGGATAGCAACACACTGCCATTATAACGTGGACATCACTACAGCAACTCTGTATCAGTATATTAACGTGGTCTTTTTTACATTGTATCTTCTGGTTGAATACCATTGATTAATTGACAAAATGTATTTAATTACAAATTTATTTATTTATTTACAAAATTTGTAACTTTGTTGAAGTTCTGACACTGTGTTACTAGTAAATATTTGAAAAAACACTTACTTTTATTTGGAGTCTTGAGGAATGCATTTCACTCCTGAAGAGGAGCTTCATCAGCCTGACACCAGGGGCGCTTGCTCTTATGGGTTGGACTGTGTGGCCAAAATGTGGGAAAATATTATATTTGATTTGAAGTTAAGTTGATCATTTAATAAGTTGGATTTGTCATAGTGGAGGTGTTTGAAAATTTCGTATTGTTCTAGTGTGTTGAGTCTCTGGCTTTTTTGAAGAATGTGTAGGATTTCGATATCTGTATGTATGTTTTTGTGATTGTGTCCTATGGCTATTTAATTTGTTTGTTAGTAAAATGTAATACTTTTGCAGGGCCGGCCGAATCGCTGTTCCAACAGAGCTACTTCGAGCTGATGCAGTCGGCACTGCGCCCGGGAGGCGTGGTGTGCTCGCAGGCGGGGACGGTGTGGTGCGGCCTCGACACCGTTGTCAGGACGTTCAACTTCTGCCGCAGTGTGTTCGCCGCCTCCAGCTATGCATACAGCGCCGTGCCTACCTATCCTACCGGACAGATCGGTTATGTGCTCGGTGCCAAGAGTGCGGTGAGTTGGCAATATTGAGCATTTTCATAGTTTTTTAGTATTAATAATAATAGAAATACCTGAGTCTGGTCTCAGAGTTATCAGGTCGCACCTAATCAATTTCAGGGCTTCTGACTTGACGAATGTTTTCAAGGCTGTGCAAAGGCTAAAAAAAAACTTTCTACTGGTGATATTTTTCAAAGTTTTTCGATTTTAATATCATCAATCTATGTGCATATATGCTACAAATGAATTACATTATGTTACTAAATGGATTACATATTATGTACAGTAAATTGTAGATTAATAATTACATGAATCATCTCTTTTTCTTTTGAGTTTTAAAATTATTATGAATTCATTCTAGTTTTTCTGCTCTCTTAGTATTTCATCTACTTAGTACTTCTTCTTTTCGGATTGAAATTTTATTTATTTTTTCTAGTTTTTCATACATTCCATATGTTTCTTTTTTCTTTATTATATTTTTTCTATTTTCGACTGAATCTCAATCCACTAATCATAGCCGACTGATTACTCGTTGCCATCGCTCAAACTACTTAGTTTTGCTGGTAACGCTAATGATAATATTATATAATCGATTTTAAATGGAAAATATTTTAATTTTAAGTTTTGTAATGTATTGTATATGAAATTTTATATTTTCACATTTGTAAAGTTTGTTTAATGATTTTGGCAATAAATATTCCTTCTTCTTCTTCTTCTTTAAAATCTATCAAAATGAAAAAAAATTTCTCAGGAAAACATTTTTTCCGATTATTACTTTTTGAGATATGAGCGCCTAAAGTTAAAATTTTTGGGACAGAAAATTTCAAATTCGGTAAGAGATTTACTCAACTAAAAGTTATTTTTGGTCATTTTTAGTAAATCGAATAACTTTCTCAAAAATTGATATTGATATTATAATTGATATAGATTAGAGACTAATCAATGAGATTTAGAGGATAAATTATCCATGGTATTTTTGATTGAATAAAACAAAAAAAAAATTCGGAAATATCAATTTTTGAGAAAGTTATTCGATTCACTAAAAATGACCAAAAATAACTTTTAGTTGAGTAAATCTCTTACCGAATTTGAAATGTTCTGTCCCAAAAATTTAAACTTTAGGCGCTCATATCTCAAAAAGTAATGATCGGAAAAATGTTTTCCTGAGAAAACTTTTTCATTTTGATAGCCTTATGATATACAAATCGAAAAAATTTGAAAAATATCACGAGTAGAAAGTTTATTTTTAGCCTTTGCACAGCCTTAACGTTTCCATCCAAAACACGGGAGTGGCCCGTGAGAAAAAGATCTCGCCGGACGTTTACACTGACACTGAAATATGGGATTCCAGTTTAAGGGTGGAAGCATAGTAGAACAGCGAATGAAGAGGGTAGCTGAGAGTGCAGAAAAGTAATGCATGAATTAAATGTGTCAGAACAGAGTGTAGCGGCGAAGCTGGGGTAGACGAAAGTGGAGATATTTAGTAGCCTACGTCCATTATTATCAACACTCTCAGGTACCTTCTCTGATGCCGCTCCACTATGTTTTAATCATATGGAGGGCCAGACCACATTAAGCGTTTTTTCAGGTGACAACCCAATCATCCAATCGGCCAATTCTAAAGCCCGGTCCAGATGCTCAAGTTTAGCTTCAGTCTTTTGCTCAAGCGAAAGTCGGAGCATGTAAGTCGTTTGCGTCTGGACGGTAAAACAAATGTGTCTTCAAGCTTAAGTCGTCAAACTTGAAATGTATCGGCCGGGAATCTTTTTCCACCAAACCGTCCGTCTTTTGTCTATCCACCAAAACCTAAATCGCGTAAAAATTGAGATAGAGAAATTGTGATTTCAGATTCGGATTCAGCGCCCTCAAATTAATAAAATGTCTCGCGAGTACTTGAAAATAAGCACGTTTTTTATCGATTGTTTATATAACGCCATTTAACCCTTTTTTACTTTCCTTGCCCTATTACCATAGGTAAGGAAAGTATTGCTTTCCAAAAAAAATTAAGGTACTCTAATTTCAAGTTTTCTATACGTTTCAAGGTCCCCTGAGTCCAAAAACATGATTTTTGGGTGTTGGTCTGTGTGTGTATGTGTGTATGTCTGTGAACACGATAACTCCATTCCTAATTAACCGATTGACTTGAAATTTAAACTAAGGTCCTTATACCATAAGGATCGACAATAGAAATTCAATTAAATTCAATTCAAGATGGCGGAAAAAATGGCGGATAATTACTGAAAAACCATGTTTTTCACGTTTTTCTCGAAAACGGCTCTAACGATTTTCTTGAAATTTATACCATGGATAGCTATTTATAAGCCTTATCAACTGACATGAGTCTCATTTCTGGGAAAATTTCAGGAGCTCCGTAATATTCTTGAGAAAAATGGCGGATAATGACTAAAAAACCATGTTTTTCACGGTTTTCTCGAAAACGGCTTCAACGATTTTCTTCAAATTTATACCATAGATAGCTATTCATAGCTCTATCAACTGACATGAATCTCATTTCTGGGAAAATTTCAGGAGCTCCGTAATATTCTTGAGAAAAATGGCGGATAATGACTAAAAAACCATGTTTTTCACGATTTTCTCAAATTAACTTGACCGATTTTTTTCAAATTCATACCCTGTATAGTTATTTATCAGCTCTATCAACAGGCATGAGTCTCCTCTCTGGGAAACCAATGGGGGGTTAACCCCATCCTTGAGGAATGGACTTAGTAACCTCCTTCTCGTGCATGAGGTAGGTAGGTAGCGCAGTTCATAAAAAGAACACATTGTCGAGATATTTCATCTGTAGAACAGCTGTTTTTACGACCTTAAAAAAATGACGACTAAAAAAAAATCATCAAATTTCACAATTCACACAAAGAAAAAGTTCTCTAAAAACAATTATATATACACATATACAGAAGTCTGATCGTAGTTTCAAATATGAGCAAGGAAAGTTGTGTGAGTGTACCACACCAGATTTTTCTTTTTTGATTCTCATGATACTCTCAGAATTTGATGTTGATATTATGATCTACTATCATGATAATAAGATGTAGGTTCTATATTGTTGATAAGAATACTATCTACAAAATTTCAATCCATTTACAATCACTGTGTCTCGAGATATGACTTGTAAACAAAGCCATTTAGCGATTAACAGTAATATTTTTGTCATTATGTTGTTGAATATAGCATTATCCAGTTGAATCAGCGAAAAAATGCGATATAATTATTACTCATCTACCGGATATATGTCAACCGTATACAATTCACTTTTTGTGTAGTTGAGAAGTTGATATTGTGGTAATTATTCATGTTGAATGAAAAAGACTAAGAAATTGTCAAAACCCTGCAAATTCTGCTGCTCTTGTATTTAGTTTTAGTTTATCAGAGATTGACAATGGTGTAATAACCGAAACCGGTCTTTCTAAGTATCTGTGAATCTGTGGTTTTTGACAATTTATTAGTCTTTTTCATTCAACGTATACAATTCAGATTCAATGAACCATATCAAACAATATGAAAAATAGGAAAACGAACGACATAAGACGAATGCGTGTGGAATTAATTTTACATCCGTATTTTGCTAGAACCAAACGATCCGTCTTTTGCTTGAACGTCTGGACCGGGCTTGAAAACGCTTAATACGGTCTGGCCCTAACTGATTGATGTCTAGTGATTAGATGTCAATTCTAAAAGAGCAAATCATTTCCTCAATGATTCATTTTTACAAATTTATTTCTCAAATACTCATAATTTACTAATCAAGTTTATTTGTTCTTTGCAGACAACAAACTTCAAGGAGCCTGTGAGGATATTCTCCGAAACGGAGCTGGAAAAAATGGAACTCCGCTACTATTCTCCCGAGATACATAGAGCTGCTTTTGTTCTGCCAAGGTTCGCCGAGAAGGCACTCTATGGGGCGGAGCCTCGGGTCAACGGTAGCAAGCACGACTGACTCAATCCTACTACAAAACATGCAAGAACGGTCGAAATGGTATTTCATGCCATCTAGTTGATTAAGGTACTTATTTATACATCCAATGGGGGAACTTTTAATGGAGATGAGTATTAGGTAAATTATTGAATAGTTTCCGACTATTGTTCCCACAGCCATCATCTGACAATAGTTTTGCAATTTGAAAATGTTCAACACCAAAGATTGCTACATGCAGACAATAGTTTTCGGCCAGAAGAAATTTGTCAATTATTACCTACTGGTTTTACCTGTGAAATTTGACGATCAGTTGAAGGAGACTACAGATTGAGCCATTGATTGAAATACTATCGGCCAGTTGCAAAAAATCCAATCAAATTTAACCGCCATAGAATACGGTTACCTAATGGATCGGATCTAACGTCAATGCAATGACCTCATTTTATTGTAGGTGCATTCTATTGGATTTAGTGCAACTGTCTGACTGAGCCCCAGTTGCATAAAAGCCTGTTCAATTTTAATCGTGATTAAATGCCACGAGAGCCAATCAGGGAAGACGTTTTCTAAAATAAGGCTTCCCTGTTTGGTTAACGTGACATTTAATAATAATAATATTTTACAGGCTTTTGTGCAACCCGGCCTGAGTGTCTGTTGAGAAATATGCCATATGAACAATAGACACACTTTTAATAATTGTTTCGTAATTTTTCAAATACATTATTAATTTTTGGTTGAAGAAAATATTAAATCAATAAGTATTCTTAGTTCCTCAAAAGGCATTAGACTGAATAACACTACCTAGAGATAAGGAAACGTTAACATAGGAACTGAAAAATTAGATTCCGCATTTCAAACGTGATTGTGATTTAAAAATACCATGAAACTGTATAAAATACTCTACTAATCTGAAATTTTAATTTCACAAATGAATGAGTCTATTCATTCACTCAAAATTGTTTTAAAGTTGAAAATACATTGCAAGAATGGAGATTTCAATCTCTTTCTGCCAACAATTCTTGTGTTCATTCTAAAATAATAGATCCAACTTAATGAAATATATCGTCCATTTCAGATGAAATATATAGTAAATTTTCAATTTACTGTTCATTAGATGTAGGCTACCTAAAGGTGCGTACAGATTTACGCGCCGCGAACATGGGCAATTCACTTTTAATCAGCTGATGCCAAGCTTTTTATATCTGTATCTTACCGTTTCTGTAAAAATACAGATATAGTCAGCTGATTAAAAGTGAATTGCTCATGTTCGCGGCGCGTATATCTGTACGCACCTTTACCTACAAATTATCAACAGTGCTATGATGTAATAGCATGATAAGTTTAGCACTTGAATCTGTCAAGATAAATACATTTAAATGATTTAAAAATGGAATTTTTCTATTATTTTAAAAACTTCAACATTTTTCAATTTGACAAACATTTCTATCATCTACATATTTTTCAATTAGTTGATAAGAATATTCATGGAACAAATGAAAGTGATAATATTTTTACAGTACCAATTTTAACAAGCAAATTTATTATTGTACTTATACTCAAAATAAAAATATTTTATAGATGTTTTCCATTAACCTTGTTAAACTTTATAAAGAATATATATTTGTATCCGTATTTCAATCAATAAAGTGAAAATTTATTACTTTACTTTTTATAATATCATGTACGGTAATCATTTTACTTATATTTGAAGTATTTAATGAATGTTTTCAATGTATTAATATAAACCGCTGTTGAAGTGTAAGAATTTTATAAAAAATAAATATTTTTCTATAAATTAATGTGAATTACTATTCTTACTTTGTTTCCAAATTTCTAAATTTTCAGCCATTTGAGCTAAGTGAAACTGACAAAGGCAGCGCAGCCTTAAATCTAATTTTTGAATATTATTTTTAATTAAATTTTGTCATCATGTTGCCAAATAAAGTTATAAAAAACCTCAAGCTTGTTTTATACTCCACCATACTGTCGACTGAACAAACTGAAAAGTAATGCTTGTCTGGTTATTAGCTCTAGCAAGTTAGTTATTTAGCTCAGTGGTATTCTAGCTTCAAAATTCAATACATTCAAGGCTAGGCGCACACACCAGTTAGTCAAGACAAGACATGATCAGACACGTTCAGTTACAAAACAGGGTCTTTCTAAATGATGGACCCATTTTCAAAAATTGGTATTTATTAAAGTAAAAATGCAAAATGGACAACCTTTATAGCAATGAAAAGAGAAAGTTTCAAAGTTCCTTTTTAATACCTTACAAGTGTTCAATATGGCCTCCGGCTGCTTCACGGCAAACATCTATGCGTTAGCCAAACTCGTCCCACACGCGAGAAAGCGAGGGTCTTTCTAAATGATGGACCCATTTTCAAAAATTGGTATTTATTAAAGTAAAAATGCAAAATGGACAACTTTTATACCAATGAAGGAGAAAGTTTCAAAGTTATTTGGGGGGTAAAAGAAAGGTGATGGGGCCGCGCTACCTGTGCACTGGGATATTGTTCCAAAAAGGTGCATCCTCTAACTCTCGACTAGCATACTTCATTGTCCTCTGATTCCACTTCATTACCCTTTTAGTGGCCATTAGTGGCCCCGTGTGCTTTCTTGAAGGCTATTCTAGCTGGTAGCAACAACTTATCTAACATTTTGCACCTTACTTACATCTGTTACTTGTATTTTCTGCAGTTATTGAATGTGAATCAGTGATCAAGTACTTGTATATTATTTTATTAACCCCAACGGTTCATTTGATGAGACTCAACTTTCTCACGATCGATTTTTTGGCGTCCTTTCAAATTCTATTAGATTGAATTGAACACAACTTGACAAACATATGTATACGTTTATTATGTGTATGTCAATTCCCATTCAGTATAGTAGAATTTATAAGGACGGCAAACAAATGTACGCCCAAAACTCGATGTGGGCTTTACTTACACACGACGTACGTTTGACTAAATTTGTACTAATCATCGAAAGTAATGTGTGTGTTTATCCAATCACTGTATGCTACCACTGGTTTACAGTTGAAAGTGCCTTCAAGTAATCACACTGGTCCACCAATATATTCCTTGGAATGGAAACCACGAAAATGTCGAAATTCAATAACAATCGGCGACCACTGAAGGGTCACTAGAACTTCTACCTGTCCATCAATTGTTTTCGGCGGCCCCGTCTCATTTCTTTCTTCTTCTTACAGCTCAATCGTTTGATTGGTTGGCAGCCTTCCACAGCCTTGCTACTCTCTTCCATTGTTCATAGCTCATAGCACCCAGATCCTTCGTCATTTGTCTTAAATACTGTAGCCGGGGTCTCCCATGACCCCTTTGTCCATCTCATTTCTTTAACCCCTTTTTTTAATACCTTACAAGTGTTCAATATGGTCTCCGGATGCTGCACGATCTGCGGAGCCGTATCACTGCTGCCGTGCACTCAATAACACCAGATATACTTTCTCGCATGTGGGACGAGTTTGGCTACCACGTAGATGTTTGCCGTGCAGCAGCCGGAGTCCAACATTGAACACTTGTAAGGTATTAAAAAAAACTTTGAAACTTTCTCTTTTTATTGCTATAAAGGTTTGGATGATTTTCACTTTAATAATATATACCATTTTTGAAAATGGGTCCATCATTTAGAAAGACCCTGTACTTCACATAGTTGCTTATGATGTCTTTTGCAACTTCACATGTCTAATTGCAATGACTAATCAGTGTGAGTTGCGTTGCAACAATGTGATGTTTGTGACTAAACTTGTCTGATAATGTATTGTCTATCAGTGGTCACCAAACAGTCGATCGCGAGCTACCGGTAGCTCGTGGGGTAGTTTTTGGTAGCTCACAGAAATGCTCGTGCAAAAGAATGTCGTCCAGTTTTATTATAAACACTTTCCCAGTCTGAAGAAAATCAATGACAAGAAAAATCCTCCACAGCACCGCAGCAATAACCAAGAATACTTTACAATTCTTTCAGACTTTAACAACAGTTTGATCAACGATTTCAAGATTTTAAAAGCATAACAAATATGGTACAATTCATCAACTCTCTTTTGTAGAGATCTATGCAGAAGATTTTTCAGTTTGTGTAGTAGAACATTTTGGTGCAGATCAGGCTTCAGTTGAAATGGAATTTGTGGATTTTCAAAATGATCTGTCTCTCAGATCACTTTCTACAACTGGAAATATTTGGCCTCAAGTCCCCAAAGAAAAATATCCAAATATTATTCAAGTTCCATTGAGGTTAAAGCTCACTTACTTGTGTGAAGCATCTTTTCAGGTATGAAATTCATAAAAAATCTATATAGGAACAGACTGACTGATGAACATTTGGACAACTGCATCAGAATGGCGGCTACAAGGTACACTCCAAACATCAAGAAAATACTTGATGACCAAAAAGAGTTCCACTGCTCTCATTAAAATGTACATTACAACTTTTTTTATACTTTTCGCTATGAGATGAGTAGATTCCAACACTAGAAATGTATCTTTATAGGCAATAAAAGTTTGAAAATTTCATTTTGCGTACCGTACTTTCTTCAGTCGAATATTCCTTGGTAGCTCACTAGAAGATTTATAAATGCTTTTCTAGATCACAGGCTCATAAGTTTGGCGACCATTGGCTAACTGGTGTGAGCCTAGCCTAATACAAGACGAGAAGAGCCCCGACTGCCATTTGAAAACCATTGACAACATTGAAAACCAGTGAACTTCTTGTCGCGTGCAATGTCGTATATCTATTGAATAGCTAAATATTGATTGGATAGAATAATTAAAATAAGAAGTGATTTTGAAAAACAATTTATTAGAAATCTCACGTTATATAATTATCACAGATTCGGCAAAGTTTCATCAGTCTATGTGCTATTCATCAATAGCACATAGCACCCAGATCCTTCGTCATTTGTCTTAAATACTGTAGCCGGGTCTCCCATGACCCCTTTGTCCATCTCATTTCTTTAACCCCTTTTTTTAATACCTTACAAGTGTTCAATATGGTCTCCGGATGCTGCACGATCTGCGGAGCCGTATCACTGCTGCCGTGCACTCAATAACACCAGATATACTTTCTCGCATGTGGGACGAGTTTGGCTACCACGTAGATGTTTGCCGTGCAGCAGCCGGAGTCCAACATTGAACACTTGTAAGGTATTAAAAAAAACTTTGAAACTTTCTCTTTTTATTGCTATAAAGGTTTGGATGATTTTCACTTTAATAATAATATACCAATTTTTGAAAATGGGTCCATCATTTAGAAAGACCCTGTACTTCACATAGTTGCTTATGAATGTCTTTTGCAACTTCACATGTCTAATTGCAATGACTAATCAGTGTGAGTTGCGTTGCAACAATGTGATGTATTGTGACTAAACTTGTCTGATAATGTATTGTCTATCAGTGGTCACCAAACAGTCGATCGCGAGCTACCGGTAGCTCGTGGGGTAGTTTTTGGTAGCTCACAGAAATGCTCGTGCAAAAGAATGTCGTCCAGTTTTATTATAAACACTTTCCCAGTCTGAAGAAAATCAATGACAAGAAAAATCCTCCACAGCACCGCAGCAATAACCAAGAATACTTTACAATTCTTTCAGACTTTAACAACAGTTTGATCAACGATTTCAAGATTTTAAAAGCATAACAAATATGGTACAATTCATCAACTCTCTTTTGTAGAGATCTATGCAGAAGATTTTTCAGTTTGTGTAGTAGAACATTTTGGTGCAGATCAGGCTTCAGTTGAAATGGAATTTGTGGATTTTCAAAATGATCTGTCTCTCAGATCACTTTCTACAACTGGAAATATTTGGCCTCAAGTCCCCAAAGAAAAATATCCAAATATTATTCAAGTTCCATTGAGGTTAAAGCTCACTTACTTGTGTGAAGCATCTTTTCAGGTATGAAATTCATAAAAAATCTATATAGGAACAGACTGACTGATGAACATTTGGACAACTGCATCAGAATGGCGGCTACAAGGTACACTCCAAACATCAAGAAATACTTGATGACCAAAAAGAGTTCCACTGCTCTCATTAAAATGTACATTACAACTTTTTTTATACTTTTCGCTATGAGATGAGTAGATTCCAACACTAGAAATGTATCTTTATAGGCAATAAAAGTTTGAAAATTTCATTTTGCGTACCGTACTTTCTTCAGTCGAATATTCCTTGGTAGCTCACTAGAAGATTTATAAATGCTTTTCTAGATCACAGGCTCATAAGTTTGGCGACCATTGGCTAACTGGTGTGAGCCTAGCCTAATACAAGACGAGAAGAGCCCCGACTGCCATTTGAAAACCATTGACAACATTGAAAACCAGTGAACTTCTTGTCGCGTGCAATGTCGTATATCTATTGAATAGCTAAATATTGATTGGATAGAATAATTAAAATAAGAAGTGATTTTGAAAAACAATTTATTAGAAATCTCACGTTATATAATTATCACAGATTCGGCAAAGTTTCATCAGTCTATGTGCTTTTCATCAATAGCACATCAGGTAAAATTTGCTCAGGTACATCAGTAGCATGGTCCTCAATAGAAGTCCCATGTTGCACTTTCTTAAATGCTATTAAATAGCTTCTCAGTGCACGGTGATCGAATCCACATCTGAAAAATACATCAAATAACACTATAATATCGAGTTTCATAATTATTAACCAAATAATATTAATTAATTTCAAACCCAAACTCAAAGCACATTGCTGTTATTAAAAATGAACCACGTGATACATAAATCTCAAACTGCGCTGTAATACACTGTACAGGTTTCACGATATTCGACCATCAGATCAACTTTAATCATTTCAGGAAATTCATAAATGTTGTATTACACTAAACATTTCAGACTATATAATAGTCCAATCGGGACTGCAAAACACTATCCATGCCATAGAGTATTTTATGGACAGTATTACACATTTAAAAAAACCATTTCAGACTATACAGAGTGTTTCAGAAGTAGTGTCGAACATTTTAGGGTATTGTTCCTGGATGATAGGAGACTTCAAATGTTGTATTTTAAGTATCCAAAACTCAGCGGTTATCCTTATAGCTGCCATTTTGTTTTTCCACTTAGGAATTATTATCTCAAGAACGAAATATAGGGAATACTATTAAATTTAGAATAGTAAAAGATTTGGCTGTATTGTTCTTAAATTTTTTCTTTTTAAAGGAAAAAATGTTTATACAGAAAGAATTGATTTGAATATACATGAATATTGAGATTATGGAGGTTAAAATTATAATTCTCGTATTGATCTGAAATTTAGCATGAATATTTATGCTATAAAAACTCAACTTAGTAAAAAAACAAAAAATTTTCGATGTGAATTTTCAAAATGGCGGCCATTTTTTATTGCAAATTTCACGAAAACCGTTCACTTCATAGAAAATTTACAAGAGGCAAAAAGTCAGCAAATTTAAAAAAAATTAAAAATATAAACTTTAAAAATAAAATAAAATAATATCTATGTACATTTTCAAAATGGCGGCCATTTTAAATGTTTAATTGTAAATTTCACGAAAACCGTTCCCTTTACAGAAAATTTACAAGAGACAAAAAAGTTAGAAACTTTTATCAAGATTTCAATGATACCTCATTTATTAAGATTGGTTCGAGAATAACAGAGAAATTAATTATTTTCGTATAGCATGCATGTCCACTTTTCACAATTTAAACATCAATATTACATTTCTAATTCCAATATTGTATTTAAGATGAAGCTTTGAAACTCGGTATGGCTCCATATGACCATCCAGCTGATTTTACAATGTTTATCAGATGATCTTGTTTGTTCATGATCATGCATACTGTACGAGAATAATTAATTTCTCTGTTATTCTCTGATCAATCTTAATAAATGAGGTATCCTTGAAATCTTGATAAAAGTTTCTAACTTTTTTGTCTCTTGTAAATTTTCTATAAAGTGAACGGTTTTCATGAAATTTGCAATTAAAAATTTTAAATGGCCGCCATTTTGAAAATGTACATAGAAATTTTTCATTTTATTTTTAAAGTTGAATATTATTTATAGCATGAATATTCATGCTATAAAACTCAACTTAGAAAAAAACAAAAAATTTTCGATGTGAATTTTCAAAATGGCGGCCATTTTTTATTGCAAATTTCACGAAAACCGTTCACTTCATAGAAAATTTACAAGAGGCAAAAAGTCAGCAAATTTAAAAAAAATTAAAAATATAAACTTTAAAAATAAAATAAAATAATATCTATGTACATTTTCAAAATGGCGGCCATTTTAAATGTTTAATTGTAAATTTCACGAAAACCGTTCCCTTTACAGAAAATTTACAAGAGACAAAAAAGTTAGAAACTTTTATCAAGATTTCAATGATACCTCATTTATTAAGATTGGTTCGAGAATAACAGAGAAATTAATTATTTTCGTATAGCATGCATGTCCACTTTTCACAATTTAAACATCAATATTACATTTCTAATTCCAATATTGTATTTAAGATGAAGCTTTGAAACTCGGTATGGCTCCATATGACCATCCAGCTGATTTTACAATGTTTTTCAGATGATCTTGTTTGTTCATGATCATGCATGCTGTAGGAAAATAATTAATTTCTCTGTTATTCTCTGATCAATCTTAATAAATGAGGTATCCTTGAAATCTTGATAAAAGTTTCTAACTTTTTTGTCTCTTGTAAATTTTCTATAAAGTGAACGGTTTTCATGAAATTTGCAATTAAAAATTTTAAATGGCCGCCATTTTGAAAATGTACATAGAAATTTTTCATTTTATTTTTAAAGTTGAATATTATTTATAGCATGAATATTCATGCCAAATTTCAGATCAATACATCATTTCGTTCTTGAGATAAAAATTCTTAAAATTTCAAGTGAAATTTTATTTATTTCTATTATTATTCATTTTTCTTTATTTCTATTATTCTATTTATTTCTTATTTTTCAAGTGAAAAAACAAAATGGCAGCTATAAGGATACGCTGAGTTTTGGACACTTAAAATACGATATTTGAAGTCTCCTATCATCCAGTAACAATATCCTAAAATGTTCGACACTACTTCCGAAACACTCTGTATATTCTGAAATGTTTTTTTAAATGTGTAATACTGTCCATAAAGTACTCTATGGCATGGATTATAGTGTTTTGCAGTCCCGATTGGATTATTATAGTCTGAAATGTTTTTTAAAAGTGTAATACAACATTTATGAATTTCCTGAAATGATTAAACTTTATCAGATCGCGAATATCGTGAAACCTGTACAGTGTCCCTACCCTCCTAAAATGTTCAACACTACTTCTGAAACACTCTGTATAATAATCCAATCGGGACTGCAAGACATTATAATCCTTGCCATAGAGTATTTATACTTGATAACTACCACATACCATACATTACTTATTTCAAACACCATAAATATCAACTTTTTGGTGAGAGCTACTCTTATTATTAAATTTATCAGGAGATAAAAAATCCAAGCACCCTTTATTAAAACCTTTTATTCCATGTCTCAACTTATAAATGCCATTTTCAAGTGAGTGAATGAAATGAAATGCTTTTAATCACTCACTTAAAAATGACACTTTGAAACATGCGAAAAAATGTTTCTTATAAAGGGTACTTAGATTTTTTATTTCCTGATAAATAATAAGAGTAGCTCTCACCAAAAAGGTAATATTTATGGTATTTGGAATAAGTAATGTATGGTATGTGGTAGTTATCAAGTAGCGTGGCAGAAGCTGATTTCAAATGTAGCAGATACAGTCATAGCTGTAGTCTGTTTCTTTGTAAGTTGATATAATAAATAAATGATGTAATGAATAAATGATATAATAAATAAATAAATAATGGTGTAATGTTAGCAATGTAGTCAGTACATACATAATATGATACAGCAATATAGTTCAGAACATTTTTCAGAATAAAACTTGATTTGGATTATTTTGAATCAAGCCATAATAATAATAATCAACAATCACAGACAGATAAAACAACATTGAATGCAAGTATGATAGTGACGTTTTGAAATATGCAAAGGCAGTGCGTGTGAAGTATGTGGTAGTTTTGAATTTTCCATAGCCTTTTAAAGCTATTACCTATCTCCGTTAAATTTACAAAATGGTTAATATTCATGCCATGCACATTTGAAGACATGGAATTTGAATAATTTTTGCACCTACTCCTTAAACAAATATAGGATTTCAAGATCAATAGGATTGTAAAACCAATATTGTTCATAATTAAATAAATGAATTGCTTCAAGAATTTGACAAAAACAATACAATAATCGTCTAATATTTTCGAAACACATCAAAAATATAATAGTTTTTCCAGCTCAGCTAAGCAGTGATAGCAGGATAAGATTTATAATTCTTGGGATTAAATAGTAAAAATCAATTGTTTACATGAAAAAATATATGGCACGAGTCAACTTTAATTGCCGTGTTTATAAACAATTCATAAGAGAGAACTTAGCCAAGCACGTTTTGAATGGAATCATAGGAACCAGGTATAATCGTTCTTTCTAGTAGCTTGGCTAAGAACACTCTCAAGAATCGTTTATAAATACGGCCTCAAATGGAATGTATCTGTAGATTTAAAAAACATTTTTTCTTTATCAGAGGACACTATAAGTGAATGAATTGCATTAAAACATGGAATTAAATCGACAATATTCCAAAGCAACTTGGTCACAGTGTTATTTGCATTAAAATTACTTAAAAAATATACCTTCCTATAACATATTTTCAACAATATAATTATTATGTTGTGTGTTGAAGATGGCAAAGCATGGTCTATAGATATTTTTGAAAAATCTAATTTTGTAATTATTACAATGTATTGTTCTCCACAAGGAAGATTAAAATGTTTCCAGTGTAAGAAAACATCATTGAATTGACGAATTTAGAAAGTTGAATTGAGTTTGAATGAAATATCAATAAAACCTCTCTCAAGTTATAAATTGTTCAGTTAAGTCAAACACCTTTAAAACCATATAGTCCAGGCAATGAATGCTCAAAAAAGGGTATAGAGGGTTAAGTTTGGAAGACAATTTTTGACCCCGCAGTTCTGTTTAGGGTAGTGAGGGGGGGTCCCCATAAACTCAAAAGTCCCCACCCCTACCCCCTGTGCTAAGGGGGTGGGGGTGCCTTAGCCCACCCCCCTGTGCTAAGGGGGTGGGGGTGGTTCAAAGGTACCATTTTTTGGTTTCCCGCATATTTTCACCCCCTAACTGGTCCCAACAAAGCTGCAAATTCAAAAACTGTGTTCAAAACATTCTCTCCAAATTCCTTTGTCGATTGGTCTATTTTTGCATAACTGAAGATCTCCCACTCAACAGTCGTGGGGATGTGCGTAAACTTGTGAAATTATACATCAAATTGGAGAGAATTTGATGCTCTATGAGCTCATGATCAACATGGATTTTTCCCATCGATATTCAAAAAGTTATAAGAGCAAAAAATTGGAGGAAAATGTGTTTTTTCAAAAATGTTACATCTTTTAGAGCGGATATCTCGAAACGTGGAAGAGATATAGAAAAAGTTGTGAGATCAATATTGTAGGAAATTATGTAAGCTTCAATTTTTTATGGAATAGTAATGTCTGTAAAATGCATAATTTTCTAGTTATATGCGAGAAACCAAAAAATTGTACCTTTGAATCACACCCACCCCCTTAGCACAGGTGGTAGGGGTGGGGACTTTTGATATGTTTACCTCCTCACTACCCTAAACAGAACTGCGGGGTCAAAAATTGTCTTCCAAACTTTTCCCTCTATAACACTTCGTTGACTGGGCTAATAGTCACTGGGAACGTAAATGAAGATAATTTTTCAAGATACTAATTAGGCCTACGCACTTCAAGAATAATGGGATTACTTGTTGACACTCAACATTTTACAGAAATCTATATTCATTAATAAGTCAAGAATGGAGAGTAGGATACAACGACAAATAACAAAATTGGATAATTTAGAACAAATTAGCAAATTATAGTGATTCAAACCATCATTTGTTTAAGATGTATGAAGTTGAATATCATAGTAGGCTACCGGTACACTTTACGTTATGAATTCAAATCATCTCAAATTACACGATTTGAGAATGAGTTCAAATCATCTCAAATTACACGATTTCAGAATAATTCTATCTCAAAATAAAATATTGGTAGCTAAAATTACTTAATTTAAAACTACTTATTGGTTTGGTAATTTTTGCTTCTCAAAAATCAATATTAATGATTTTGCAAAGTAAAATTGAATAAGTTTCTCTGAAAGGAAGAAATAGAACAAGTAGGCCTATCATTCATAAGTTCACACTCAACACCATTCTTTGAATCCAATCTCTCAGCACACCAAAATCAATCCGAAATTTACTCAATATTCACTCAAATGATAACATTTCAAGGCAAAGGATGAACAAAAAATGAAAAGAATTTAAAGATTAGACGGAGTAGATTGTAAAGGTTGATAAAACTACTTCAGAATAAATTTACAACGATTTTCCAAGGATGACGGCTTTGGAACTTGAACTGTCAACGATAAAATGATATTTACAAGAGTTGTTGTATTTAAAGTAATTAGAGTATTTATCGTAGTTGGTTACGTATTTGTAGTGCATTATAGCTGATAATAAGCAGGAATTATTTACAGTTTCCAATTATAAATGTAATTTGAATGACGGTCAGATTATTCTAAACAGCAGAGGCAAGAAACAACGCATTTTCCCACAGAACATTCATATTTTTACTTTCCTTGCCCTATTAGCATAAGTAAGGAAAGTAGGCCTATTGCTTTCCGAAAAAAATTAAGGTACCCCAATTTCTAAATTTCTATACGTTTCAAGGCCCCCTGAGTCCAAAAAAGTGGTTTTTGGGATATTGGTCTGTTTGTGTGTGTGTGTGTGTGTGTGTGTGTGTGTGTATGTGCGTCTGTGTACACGATATATCGTCTCCCAATCAACGGAATGACTTGAAATTTGGAACTTAAGGTCCTTACACTATAAGGATCCGACACGAACAATTTCAATCAAATGTAATTCAAGATGGCGGCTAAAATAGCGAAAATGTTGTCAAAAAAGGGGTTTTCGCGATTTACTCGAAAAAGGGTCCAACGATTTTCATCAAATTTATACCTAAAATAGTCATTGATAAGCTCTATCAACTGCCACAAGTCTCATATCTGTAAAAATTTCAGGAGCTTCTCCCATCTATGCAAAGTTTGATTTCAGATTCCCAATTATCAGTCTTCAGATACAATTTAAACAACAGATTTCAAGTGGAAAGGATTGAGCATAAAATCTCTACAATTAATGTTCAGTAACATTTTCACCTAAAAAAGGAAATAAGCTCGAAATTCGAGAAAATGTGATTATTCAATTGCAAACTGTTGGTAACTGTTGATTCTATTAAATCATTCACTATGATAGCAGACCTCGTGTGTCTCCAGCGTTATAGTACTGTCTCTAGCAGGCTCAGATCTTAGAATAGTAGACTTGAGATGCGCGTGAACACTATCGTCAGGTGATCAATTTTCATAACGGCAAGGAAAGTTGTGTGAGTGCGCCAAACCAGATTTTTTTTCAATAAAATGAATGGAAATACTCAGACAAGATCAACAAGAACTGAACTAGCCAAAAAGTAGACCGATACCATATCGATGAGATGTTATAAAAAGTTCATATAAAATAAGTTGAGACTAGGAGAAAATATCTGTGTTGCCGAATTGTGCGAAATTTCATTCTTTTCATGCAAAATATATGACTGGACATATTAAAATAGACAACTCTGTGACTGTGTTGTCAAATTGAATACATCCTATCACTTTCTGGAGTAGTTGTGGAGGCAATTTTGTGTTATCCATCCATACTGAATAAAATGACTAGAACATGGTTACACAAAAGCCGGTTAAAATTTAATCGTTATTAATTTATTTTATTGGCAAATACAGATCATAATTATAATAAATATAATATGATTGGGAGAAGACAACAGGCATAGCCCAAAACTGTCTTCTCCCAAATTTTTACAAATAAAAGTTTCAAAAAAGAATAAGGTTAAGATTTCACTTTCACTTCAAAAAGTCCAATTTCCACTCGATTCAATTTCTCTCGAAAAAGCATTCTCTGATCAATCACGATTGAAATTTAACTGGTTTTTGTGCAATCGGTGTTAGATGTTGAAAATCTGTGGTTAGACAAAATCTAGTCTCTTTATTCAGTACATACTGTCATATGGTCTTGCATGAAAAGAATGAGATCTCGCACAATTAGGCAACACTTACAAAATTACACTTAGCCCCGCATAGACATATCGATTTTTGTTCGTACGATATTTTGCCGTCCTTATGAATTCTATTAGATTAAACGGAACTTAACAAACATCATATGTTCAATCTAATAGAATTTATAAGGATGGTAAAATACCGTACGAACAAAAATTGTCTGTGCGGGGCTTTATTGGACAAAACTTATGAAGTGGTAAATATACCCTATTTTTGGACAATTTCTATCCAAATTTGGGAAAGGAACAGTTTTGGGCTTTAAGCCTGTTGATCCTTTCCCAATCAATCATAGTTGAGAATGATATTGTATCTATCAAGGTATAAATAAATCAACACGGATTTTGTGAGCAGGAAATAGTGAAATTGAAACTTCATGGCTATTCATGGCCTCTGATGTGGGAATCTAACTTCCAGGTGTGTGTTTGATCTACATGTATTATTTCAAATTTCGTTATTTTTACTTTCCTTGCCCTATTACCATAGGTAAGGAAAGTATTGCTTTCCAAAAAAAATTAAGGTACCCCAATTTCTATACGTTTCAAGGTCCCCTGAGTCCAAAAAACTGGGTTTTGGGTATTGGTCTGTATGTATGTATGTGTGTGTGTGTGGTGTGTGTGTGTGTGTGTGTGTGTGTGTGTGTGTGTGTGTGTGTGTGTGTATGAGTGTATGTGCGTCTGTGTACACGATATCTCATCTCCCAATTGACGGAATGACTTGAAATTTGGAACTTAAGGTCCTTTCACTATAAGGATCCGACACGAACAATTTCGATCAAATGCAATTAAAGATGGCGGCTAAAATGGCGAAAATGTCAAAAACAGGGGTTTTCGTGATTTTCTCGGAAACGGCTCCAACGATTTTGATCAAATTCATACCTAAAATAGTCATCGATAAGCTCTATCAACTGCCTCAAGTCCCATATCTGTAAAAATTTCAGGAGCTTCGCCCCATCAATGCAGATAGATTCCCAATTATCAGGCTTCAGATACAATTGAAACGAAAAAAAATCAAGTGGAGTAGATTGAGCATGAAAATCTCTACAATTAATGTTCAGTAACATTTTCACCTAAAATTGAAAATAAGATTTAAATTCGAGAAAATGTGATTATTCAATTGCAAATTATTGTTGATTCTATTAAATCATTCACTATGAAGAGATAGCAGACCTCATGTGTGTCTCCACTGCGTTATTGCCCTGTCACCAGCTGGCTCAAATCTTTGAATAGTAGACTTGAGATGCGCGGGAACACTAGCGTCAGGTGATCAATTTTCATAACGGCAAGGAAAGTTGTGTGAGTGCGCCACACCAGATTTTTGAGAATTATTATCAGTGGCTTAGCAATTAGATCAGCCGATGTATTCTCAAGGGGGTATTCTGTTACTGTGTATTAGATTTTTTGCAACTAAGGGTGTGATCACATTGAATGCGTATTTATATGCAAGTGCACGTCAGATCATGCATGAGCCGAAAAACTGAATCTGGAAAGTGCCATTGAAACACGTAGTGACTTGCATGTAGCTGTTTACACTGAACGCAACTACAGTGAGGTCCACGTTATAATGGCAGTGTTTGATTAGCAATGGTATTGCTATCCTTGTCTATCATTCAACAAAGCAGGTAGCGCTATCTCTTTCTCGCTTTTTTCTGTTGCCAGATTGTCTTTTAAGAATGTAGAATTGATAAAAAATTAACTAAATATTTAATCCTCATCATTCCTTATGAAATTATTGAAAAATATAATTTCTTTCTTAATAAAATATAATGTATTATTTTAAACAAGAATGGACAGTTAAGGCAGTGCAAAGGCTAAAAATAAACTTTCTACTGATGCTATTTTTCAAAGTTTTTCGATTTGTATATAATCAAGCTATCAAAATGAAAAAGTTTTCTCAGGATTTTTTTTCCGATCATTACTTTTTGAGATATAAGCGCCTGAAGTTTAAATTTTTGGGACTGAATATTTCAAATTCGGTAAGAGATAAATCCATGAGATATAGAGGATAAATTCTGTATGATATTGTTGATTGAAAAAAAAAAACATAATAATAAAAACAATTTTTTAAAATTTAAATTTTTGAAAAAGTTATTCAATTTACCAAAAATAACTTTTAGTTGGGTAAATTTTGGTAAATTGAATAACTTACTCAAAAATTGGACACACAATAAGCTTCGGTTGACGTGTAAGGTTCTTTGAACCTTTGAATCCGTCCCTTCAAAACATAAACATACTCAAAAATTGATATTTTCAAAAAATGTTTATTTTTTTATTCAATTAACAATACCATACAGAATTTATCCTCTTTATCTCATGGATTTATCTCTTACCGAATTGAAATGTTCAGTCCCAAAAATTTAAACTTTAGGCGCTCATATCTCAAAAAGTAATGATCGGAAAAAAATTTCCTGGAAAACTTTTTCAATTTGATAGCTTGATGATATACAAATCGAAAAATATCATCAGTAGAAAGTGTATTTTTAGCCTTTGCACAGCCTTAATATTATATCAATAAACCTGTATTAGATACAGTCTATAGAAGGCATTGACAAGACAGAAGATCGGCAACGTTGTTTTGCTATCTTTCTGCACTGCCATTATAACGTGGACCTCACTATAGCAGATTCTTTCCAGATTTTTTTCTCATTTTGTTTCTCACTTGCACATATAAGCAACCAATGCGATCACACACAAAGGCTCAACTCACTCTTACGCGACTCAGGTCGAGAAGAGACTCGACTGTAGTGGAGAGCATGTGTTTCCAAATGGTGACACTCAAACCAGTCGATTCTAGTCTCCGCGACGTCACCATTTGAAAACACATGCTCTCGACCAGAGTCGAGTCTCTTTTCGACCTGAGTAGCGTAAGTGTGAGTTGAGCCTATCTGTTAGTCAAAGTTTAACCGTAATGCCCGTATTACATTAGGAAACCAGGCTGGGATACCAAGTTAACAAGCCGGGACATTGGTGTCTCACTGATGTCCCAACTTACTTTACATACTGACACTACCGGTGTCCACTGGTATCCTAATGTAATATGGGCCAGAAACGTGAAAGGATTGTAAAAATTAATGGAAATCCAGTGATAAATTCTGATATCTGAGTTAAAAACAAAGTAACAATGCGGGTCCTAATGTAATACGGGCCTACAACCTGAAAGGATTGTAAAAATTAATGGAAATCCAGTTATGAATTCTGATATCTGAGTTAAAAACAAAGTAACAATGCGGGTCCTAATGTAATACGGGCCTACAACCTGAAAGGATTGTAAAAATTAATGGAAATCCAGTTATAAATTCTGAAAGCTGAGTCGAAAACAAAGTTACAAAGCAGGGTAAACACATTAAGACCAATATACGGGCCTAAAACCTGAAAGGATTGTAAAAAAATAATGGAAACCCAGTGATAAATTCTGAAAGCTGAGTTGAAAACAAAGTGACAAAGCAGGACCAGCCTTACCATCTTTCACACACATAAAACCACAGCATTAAACATGCGATTCCAAACACAACACAAGCAAAACAATAGTCACACATTCGCTCACCTCTCTCGTCCTCTCTTTCTCTCTGTTGATGCTCTCTCTTCACTCCCAACACCCATCACTGCACCACACAACCGACAGAGACTGACCACTCTAATATTGCTTTCTTCGTTGCTCTTCAGCTGCACACTCACACTGAATCTTTCTACTACAAATATCGATTTTCACCAAGAGGAAACTTATCTGGATAGAAACAACTTTCTCTATTCTTTTAGTTAAAGAGGAAACTTCAAAGTTTCTCTATATTTTTCGCTAGACAGGAAACTTCAAAGTTTCTTTATTATTTTCGCTAGAGCGGCTTATAAATAGGGAAAGTGGAAAGGCAAGTTACAGACGGTAAGAGCTTTTCATTACGCCACTTCTCACCAATTTTCTTCTACTAAAAATCAGTCTGAATGAAGTAATAAAGAGCACTGACCGCCAATAGCTTTCTATGTCTATAAGGCGTTCAAGGGTAATTATTAATAATAATTACACACATGTAAATGTTTTTGTAAGTATTGAAAATGAAATTTGATTTGGAGGCCGGTAATAGAGAATCAAATGGCTAAGCTAGAAAATTATTCGTTTGATGGGGAATTGGAAAAATGATTAATGAATCCTCTCTAAACAATCTAAAAAGCTTAGTTCAATCAACTCATTTACTTGGAACTTGTAATAAGGATATCTGAATTTAGCTCCTTGAGAACTTATAGAAATTCTAAGCTCCCTTTCAGAGAATTCTGTTCTCATATGAAAATTAAATAGATTGATGTTTACGAATTTTATTTGATTGAACAAAATAATTCCTATGTTTGGTTTTGAAACATCTAAATTTAAAAATCTACATTGTGAAAGTAATTGAAGACTGAAAATTTTGTGAAGTGAACAACTACAAGACTGACTTGACCTATTTTGGACTATGTGTAACCTTATATAAATTTGGGAGAGGAATAGCACAAGGCTACCTTATTTTTTCTCTCCCTATAATTTTTATGATGTACTTTTTATATGAATTAATAAAGAATTTAATTTAAATATCCAGGAAGAGAGTCATGAAAATTCGAACGTAGAGTAGCTTTTACTTGAGACTTCTTTACTCACTTTTCTCAATCAATATAAGAGGGGAGTTAAATTTCCCCTTGATGAAAATTCATGAAAAACAAAAAAGATTAAACCAAAATAAGATAATGTATAGTGTTCTAAAGTGACAGGAATGAATTTTGGATGCCAGGTTCTTTTAGGGAATTTCAAGATACCAAAAGATCAAAATGTTATAATATGTACAATAATACTTAGGTACACTTCATATTATGAAGGTATATATTTGGCATGATGGAGGGAAAAATTGAATTGAAAATTCCCTTTTTGAAATTTTAGGAGTCTCCCTAAAAAGATATTTGTTCACTATTAATTTGATTGTGGCCTTGATACTTCTGTTTAAATATGTTAGCTTGATCTTGATTCAAAACAGATTGTTAATTCTATTTTAGTCTCAGAGCCGGTTGTACAAAAGCCGGTTAAACTTAATCGTGATTAATTCCACGAGAACCAATCAGAGAAGCCATCTTATCAAAAAGGCGATTGGTTCTTATGAAATTAATCAAGGTTAAAATCCAACCGGGCATAAGAAGAGTAGTGAACAAGAAAAGAAAAAGTTGTGAATAAAAACATTTATTAATTTCTTTTCAAAATATTTCAACTTTTTAACATACATAAAGCAAAGTGACTTTATATGATTATATAAAACATGAACTTTGTATTTGTTACAAAAACTGATAGCATTGACTACGAATGATTTTTGTTGAAATTTCAAAGAGATTGAGCTCCAAGTGAATACTCAAGAACATAATATCAAAATATCATGTGGAAGAGTGGTTGGTAGTACGATTATTCAGTCATTTCATTTAAAATAGAATGGCCTAGCGATTTCTATCAATAGTATTAAACTGTTGTCAGTCGTTTACTCCAATCAATTTAGACATTGATCAACAAAATTATCCGTTTAAATTTCAGTGATGAGAAAATAGTAAATTATAGTTACCGTTGATCGATTAGAATGATGTAACAAGAAATGAATACGCTCCAAGAGCAGATGGATTGTAAATCCATACATTAGATGACTTAGTATTTTCTTTTTACATTATTTATAAACATACTTTTCGACGCATTCAAATACATTCTAGCAAGACAGTCTTTCGTTGGATTTTCATAGCCATCATCTTGCGTACATTACACTCACTCAGATCTCATACCTGCACTCACATTACTACAACATTATTTGTACTGATGGTTTTGCATTTGCCACGTCAGACAGATTTCTTTCAATTACTCTTACGCACTCAAATTAAATAAATGATTATTCACTTGCGAACGTTTCATAAACTTAAATATTCATCTCACAATAGATTATCAACTTATATATAAAACAATGCAACAAAAAATTCGCCATTATTGTTAATGTTTACATTTATTTTCTTTCAATTTTCATCAATTATTTTCTAGATGCATTGTTACTTTCTAATTAATTATTATTTTGAATTCAAGTACGTGTTTCTTATGACTTTTGTTATTGTAATATATGTTATGCAATTTTTGTTGCTATAGGCTTAAGCCTACCACCAACAGTGTTGTCTCAATAAATAAATGAATGGTATCAATATATTAATACGATTGGCTGCAATACAAAGCTTAAATCTTGTTATACCTTCTTATCGGGCGGTTATGTACCGCCATTGATATGAATTATATAGATCAATCTATTATAGATACTAAAACTTCACATCAAATGTATCAAAATATTTAAAGGCAACTTCTTATTTATCCTACTAGATATAGATCAAGGATTATAATATAGCTATAACCATCACACTATAAAACACAGATACTAGCATTCTAAACCATACATCTGTGCAATCTAAACACATGTATAAAACTATGACATCAATATAATCTATTAAAATATATCAATGGCAAACTTTTGAAAGATATATTATTTATTTACCTATCTGATAGTACTCAAACCATAGAATTGATTGGGAAAATATTAATAGGCATATTGCGAAATTGTTCTTCCCCAAATTTGGAAATAGACTTCATAAAGTAGGTTACGCTGGTATACAGAGTGGCTCAAAAGTCACCACCCATCAAGTTATGTAGCATAATCTGTTTGATGAATATTGGCGTTTAGGCCACCATGTATGAAGAGGTGCATACAGACTTGAGCACCACGAACACGCGAATTTCGCTTCTCATCAGCTGGTTACAGTAAGATACAGATATAATCAGCTGATGATAAGCAAAATGCGCGTGTTAATGGAGCTCAAGTCTGAACGCAGCGTATGGTCTCAAAAGATGTTGGTCATCCAACTATACATATCAATGTTTGCAGGATATATAATATAGGATTACCCATCACACTCACATTCTACAGCATATATATTATGTTGGTAATCTTACTATATATTATATACTGATGATATATAGGATCACCCATCACACTGACATTCTACAGCATACTACAACTAATAATATTAATAATTCACAACACACTACACCCAATTAACATTACACAGTAAGAATCAATCATATTTGAGAAAGTTGCCAGGCTGCTCTTTGCGCTGGGGCCAGGAGGCCTGCTGCTGGGGGCCATTGGTGCCCTGAGCGCCCCCCGCCCCCTGAGGCGGCTCATTGCCGCCACCACCACCGCCCCCCTGGTTCATCCAGCTTAGAAACCCCCCTCCAGCCGCGCCCGCCGCCCCCTGGGGACCACCACCCTGTTGAGGACCGCCCCCAAAGGCGGGGCCACCGGGGCCCGAGTTGGCAAACTGGGGGGCGTCACCCGCGCCCCCGCCTCCACCTTGTGCCCCTTGCAGGTTGCCGATCAGCCCCCATCCGGCCTGGTTGAGAGCGGCAGCCACCAGGGCTGGGTTCATAGGGAGGGCCGACAGATTCAAAGTGCCCATTCCCATGGGGGAGGCCATGTTTTGGCCCCCACCCTGACCTCCCGCCCCGGCCTGCCCTGTGATGCCCAGGGCTTGGAGGTTAGGCATGTCCAGGTTTCCCCGGTTGCCCGGAGGTTGATTCCACCCCCCATGGCCTCCCCCCATGTTGCCGCCCCCCTGGTGCTGCTGGGGGTGGTACATGTGACCGCCCCCAGTCCCACCGCCATACTGGCCGCCGAAGTTCTTCTGGTCGCGACCCATGCCCCCCTGGCGCTGGCCCCCCATACCCCCCCGGCCCGTAGGAGCGGCCCACAAAGTCACTCTTGGGCGCCGCCTCAGACACATGCACCGAGACCCCCTTGATGATGTGGTCCTCGCCGCACAGCGCCTGCGCTATGTCCGGATCTAGGAACGTGACAAATGCAAAAGCACGGAATGGCTTCGGAATGAACACGTCGGTCACCTCTCCGTACTTGGTGAAATACTCACGTAAGTCGTCGGCCGTGATGTCCTCCGTGCACCGGCCGACAAACACCTTGCATGGCACCTGGTGCATGAACCCCTCCTGCAAACCAAACAACGCCACACCTCACTCCACACATTCCAATCAATTCTGCCCACATTGAGGCTCACGTTATAAAGTCACATCCTGATTAACATCTAATCAAATCAAATAATTTATTTCGCCATTTAAAAAAACAATCTCAAATAAAGAGCAAATCAAATATGATGAACAATAAATTTAAACAAAATACAAGTGTTAACTTAAAAATAAGAAAATAATAATTCAAAATCATAAATATCTCTGTATAATTTACGTATTATATAATGGCATCACCAGCAAAAGAATAAACTTTGCCCGCTGGTGACCGTTGCAAATCGAAAATATTATAATATTAAAAAAAAAATCCTCATCATTGAGTCATTTCTGACATTGGTTTGCTATCCTTGTCTGGCATTAGGCAAAGCAGATGAATCTATCCTTTTCTAGCTCTTGCGGATTGTCAACGACGATGCGCGTTCCAAATCGTTTGTAGGTTATGAATTAATATAATGAACTTTAAATTATCTCATCTTAAAAATAAAATTTTATTATTAAATCACGAGAAAATATATTTTCATGACGAGTACAATATAATTTATTAATCATCATTATTAACACGAATCAATAATCCTATCCTATAATATTAAACGAGCAATTTCTGTTTATATGTTTAGATGTTTGTATTTCACCGGATCTCGAAAACGGCTCTAACGATTCTCACGGAATTCAGAACATAGTAGGTTTATAATATAAAAATTCGATTGCACTAGGTCTCATCCCTGGGAAAACTCGCTTAAGGACATTAAAAAGGATAAGTATTATTTATCCTTGGAAAAACAGCTGATAATAATTATTATTTCGTCGTCTGTTGATGATGGAAGTGAGTGAGCGAGTTCATGTGTGTGGAACTGTAACAAAATTATGACTCAGCTGTTGAACTTTTGTAATCATTCAATCAGGTACTTAGTGCAGGTTGCAAAAAAGCCGGGATCTTTTCAATCCTGATTAATTCCAGTAGATCCATCTTTTTGAAATGGTCTTCTCTGATTTGGTTCACGTGAAATTAATTAGGAATAAAATTTAACCGGCTTTTGTGCAACCGGGCCTTTGTGAGCGAAATTTTTGCCTTCCTCTGGGAATTAATCTCAATTTACTGTGATTAGATAGAACATTTCTGTATGAACTATGAATGTTATTATAAATTTTTCTTTCGTAATAAACTTTTTATGCTTTTGTACTCCAGAGCGAGTCTCGGTCCCCGATATTAAATATGATGTCAGATATACTGCACTAGCTTGAAACACATTCATCTACTAAGGAAGGCTGTAGTATGAGAATTGGCAACCAAAAGCTTTGTGGAACTAGCTGGGGGGCTTCAGCTTCAACCCTGCGCTCAACAGCTCTGAGTCTTGTATTTTCTGCTGCTGAATATTGTGCACCTGTGTGGCTAAACAGTCCTCACACACACAGAATAGATGCCCATCTCAACATACAATGAGAATGATTAGTGGAGTCATCAAATCAACACCTACTGAATGGCTTCCAGTTCTAAGCCACATACCACCACCAAACCTGCGTCGTAAAAATGCTCTCATCAGAGAATTTGAAAAAATTTCAAATAACCCAGACCTGAGAATACATGAGGATATTGAAAATGCAAATAAAACCCGCTTGCGATCAAGAAAGCCACCAACAAAAACTGCAATCGATACTGCTACAGAACAGAACTTCAATTTGCTTAGTGCATGGCAGCAGGAATGGACTATGAAGCAGCGAGATCAAATCCCATGGTTCTCCCAAAAGCCACCAGGTTTTGGCTTACCAAGGAAAGCTTGGTCGACTCTAACAGAATTAGAACCAAGCACGGTCGATGTGGTGACTTGTTGTATAAATGGGGCAAAATACCATCGCCCTCCTGTGAATGTGGGGAAAAACAAACAATTGACCATATAGTGAAAGAGTGTGCAATCACAGCCTTCAGAGGAGGAACAGAAGAAGATTTCTTGATGGCAACTCCAGAGTCGATAGCTTACTTAAACGGACTGGATATATGACAAGGGATTATTCCAATGATGATCCTGAAAATGGAATGGATACTGATTGATACGTCTTGAAAGCCATACGCTAAATATATATATGGCAACCATGCCGACCTATAACTCCCACTAACTTTATAACGTGATTCTCACTATAATCGGCTACAAAAACAAACAATACCATTAGGAGTGTACACACACATTGACAGAATTATTATTTAAACCACTGACCACCTGTAAAAAGGGTATAAAAATTTTTCATTAATCGAACAGTAACATGTTATCTATCTTCTTAAACCTCTGTCTTGAGGTTTGTAAAAATCTTCATATTCCTCCACTGAGTAGGCACATATGGATAGCAGCTCTTTTTACTTTCCTTGCCCTATTACCATAGGTAAGGAAAGTATTACTTTCCGAAGAAAATTAAGGTACCCCAAATTCTAAATTTCTATACGTTTCAAGGTCCCCTGAATCCAAAAAAGTGGGTTTTGGGTATTGGTCTGTGTGTGTGTGTGTGTGTGTGTGTGTGTGTGTGTGTGTGTGTGTGTGTGTGTGTGTCTGTCTGTGTACACGATATCTCATCTCCCAATTAACGGAATGACTTGAAATTTGGAACTTATGGTCCTTACACTACAAGGATCCGACACGAACAATTTCGATCAAATGCAATTCAAGATGGTGGCTAAAATAGCGAAAATGATGTAAAAAAGAGGGTTTTTCGCCAAACCGCTCCAACGGTTTTGATCAAATTTATACCTAGAATAGTCATTGATAAGCTCTATAAACTGCCACAAGTCCCATATCTGTAAAAATTGCAGGAGCTCCGCCCCATCTATGCAAAGTTTGATTTTACTTTCCCAATTATCTTCAGATACAATTTAAACAAAAAATTTCAAGTGGAAAAGATTGAGCATGAAAATTTCTACAATAATTAATGTCTTGTAACATTTTCACCTAAAATTGAAAATAAGCTCGAAATTCGAGAAAATGTGATTATTCAATTGCAAACTGTTTGCAACGGTTGATTCTATTAATCATTTACTATGAAGAGATAGCAGACCTCGTGTGTCTCCAGCGTTATGTCCTGTCACCAGCTGGCTCAGACCTTTAAAAAGTAGACTTGAGATTCGCGTGAACACTAGCGTCAGGGGATCAATTTTCATAACGGCAGGGAAAGTTGTGTGAGTGTACCACACCAGATTTTTTCAAGAAAAGTCTGAAAGCTTTACTTAGAATCCCTTAACACACCCACATATAATTATGATATTCGAAAAACTGTCATCAACTATTTGATTCCCTATTAAACCCGTGTTAAGACTATCAAATATTTCATGATTAATCAAAACAATAATTCTACTTTCTTCCAAACTCATTGTGAACAATTTAGAAGGAAAATACCGTAAACGAAATTTTGTATCGACTAATAGAAGACTGCTTCTGTTCTTATACAGGGTGATTCATAAATATGGTAAAATATACTACGTGATAGTAGAGGTAAGAATAAGAAAAAAAGTTCTTATAAACAAATATCCATAAACGCTTCATTAGCGAGCTATACAGAGTGAAAGATTTCGCCCGGAGTTCAGTTCCTCTGGTGAAATACACCGATGCTGAATTGTTTGGGGACTAGTTTTTGAAAAACTTATGCTGGATTCATATGGAAAAATATCTGAAAAATTGAATAAAAATGGTCTGGAAGCTGTAGTGTGAGTAGTTTTTGAGAAAAAAGTTGAAATATGCAAAAAGTCTAAGTAGAAAAACACAGACTTCTACGTTTGATTCCCAATAACTTTCTTTAATGACCAGTAAACCAACAATTTTTCGCAATAAAAATTGTAGAGAATTTAATTCTGAAAAGAATATTATAAGAATATTAAAAGAATATTTTACCATAATTATGAATCACCCTGTATACAGAGTGGCCCATAAGTCAGTTGACACGCTGTTCTGTTGTCAACTTTATATTCAATGAACACACTATCACAAAGAATCTCCAAACATAACCTCAAACTAAAATGTGGTAAACAAACTTAAACAGCTGTGGTTTGGTTTGTAACAACAACTGACCTTTTAAAAATTGCTAGCGTCAACTGAATTTCGGGCCACTCTGTATTTCAAATATGAGTCAGCTCATTTGGTAACCACTAACCTTAAACTTCTTCATTTTTAGACAAGAATCAAATTCATTGTAATTCACACATGTAAAAGTTCATTGATTTTTTTCATTTCATTACCCAGTTATAATAATCAATTTACCATCTATTAAAGGAGTTTGATCTATTAATTTACTGTTATTATTATTATCATCATCATCATCATTATGAGATATTGCATTTCAAGGGAAAAATATAGAATAGAATATGTTTTCAATTCTCAGAAAAAAAATAAAATACAACTATAGTAGATATTACTTATTTAAAAACTTGGCACATAATGAAACCAAAGGTGCAACTCCTTAGCGGCGTCTGGAGACGCGCGGCCAAAAGCAAGGCAATGATTGTATATTCTAGAAGTTATACATTTTTTCTAGATCTATTTTAAATGCAAATTCATTTAATCCCTTTCAAATATTGCAGCTCTGGTTTATTTTTTCTGCCGAACATTCTGTCAATGTGTTGTGATCACTCATTGATCCCCTGAAAGCTAATAGTATTATTTTTCAGTCCGACTGGGTAGAATTCATTGGAAATCAACGTTTTCCCCTACTACACTCTTTCCACCAGCACTCAATATCATTACTTCAACCCTGGATTCTCACCAGATAGTAAGTTAACCAATGAGATAATTAAGGGAAGTTGAGTGGTGCGAAGAATAACCAAATAATCGGTAAATCCGACCATTCTCTTCCATGCAAACATCAAATTTCAATAAATTCTCAAGACTTCCTCAACTTTCTGATTATTTCTCTCAGAATCAGTTTAGATGTACACTTATTATATGAGCTGTTTCTATATGAGCTAACACCAACTGAAGAAATTAAATGTCTTTACATTTTTATTACAGTTGAACGATGATTAAGCATGCACGAAAATGAATGAATGAATTTATTTGTCAAAAACAAAATACAAAAAAGCTTTACAAAAAATAAATATAAGTGTATGCTACTGCACTTAAACCAAGATACATACATTTATTTAATTAGATATAATAACGAAATTATATCCTTTACGTTACAAACAATAGTTTTAAAATGAAGATTCAATGTATGATCACATGCATAAGTACAGTAGGTGAGGCAAAAACACCGGCAAAAGGAAGATTCCTTGTGCGCCAGTGTGAGTCGTAAATCAGCTTAATCAGGGATGTAATATATAAACTTGAATTTAGCGTATGAAGTGTTCGAAAATATAATTTATAATATGAAGTTGATTATTGTATAAAAGTCAACGATTGGAGATAATTCAAGTTTAGCCATGCCTCTATGGCTCTTTTTCTGTGTTTATTATTTCGGAAATTATTAAGTGGAAATTCACTTTCTAGTATATTTATGAATTTACTGCTAATGTAGTAAAGTTGCCTTCTAAGAAGAGCTGAGTTGGTGTTATATATTTCATATTTTCTTATTGTATTAGGTATAAGATTATAATTTATGTCATCGGCTAGAGGGAAATTATGCTCGTATTTAAAACTGTAATTTTTTATGCAACTAAGATATAACTGTCGTATAGTTTTAACATCAAATTCACTAAACAAAATCTTACTATCATAAGTTCTAGGTTTCTTTAAAATTGTCTTTATGATGAATTTTTGTATTAGAAAAAGGTTTTTAATATGGGTATCGAAAGTCCCACCCCAAACTATTAAACCATATCGCATTAGGGATTCTACTAGTGCCGTATATACCTGTTTGCATTCTGAGAACAAATAAATCACGATGATTAGGCATGCGCAATTGAAAATAGAATTTCTTGTCATTCTATTCCAACAAGTAGTGTGCTGAGATAGCAGAAATTATCTCATTAGTTAAACTAGATATGTAGGCTATAGTATAGGAAAAAAATCTATTCCATGTGGACATAAATTGCCAACACTTTCAGGACGTTTCGTAATTGTGTGTCCAAAACTTAATTAAAATTATTAAATGATATTAAACTTGATTTAATTACTTGCCTAATTATTGAACTTGATTAATACGACAAAATAATGCCATACCGGAAAACTTGCTATTATCAGCAACAAATTTTATCCTTGCACTTTTGAGGCATTCACACTATGCTTTACCGAACCCTTCAATTCTATTTCTTGTCTCAACCAACAAACTTTCAGACTCGCATTACGTTCAGCCAACAGCATCGGCAAACAGTCGAACGCTAAGTGTCCGAACGAGTCAGGATGCATTGGTTCTTAATTTTTTCTTTACACTTGGGTCGCCACATTTTGATGACCGGTTTCCAGATTGAGGCGAAGCCCTGGTGCTTCAGCATACTTTACATTAGGTCGCTAATGATTGGTCTCTGGCGACCCACTGGTGGCTGAATTTGTTACGAACACAAACTAAGTCATCAATAACCTTTTCCTACAGTTACCTTGAAAAGTGACGATTCCTGCACTGATTACAGAACGCAAAGATTCACTTTTCCGCTCTAGTGCGGGAAAAAAATTTTCTGCACTCCAGATTTGCAACATGGCAACACAAAATAGTTGGTGGGTTATATGGAGGATTAGTGCACGAAAACAAAAATTAAGTTGGTAAAAATGACTGTGGTTAGATTTAGATAAGAATCATTTCAATGGCTACCCTACATTTATGATAAAATCCCAATCTAGAAATCCAAAACAAGAATAATGTTCATCTAAATCATAATTAAATAATCATCATTTACGAATTCTCATCATTAAATAATAAATAATAGTTCTTTTCTATAGATAATATTATTTCAACTCCAAGAAATGAGAATAGTAGCAAATATACATTATAAAATTCGAATTTTGAGGTGAATTTGAATGATTACCGTTCGATATTCATATAAATAAAAATAGTAAAAAACATAACAATACTACAATAAATATTCTCTGTTGTCTATGTTATTTTATAAATATTTTTCAGTTACTTTGAGCATTTTTCTCGTTAATTTGAGCAAAAGTCTAAATTTCTGAATCGTGTTTCAGTAATTTTTAGCTGGATGAAACAAACTTAGGTACGATTCTTCCCACTAGGTCACGCGCTTGTCGGTTCAGCCATCTTGTTGAGTTCAGCCATTTTGCAGCTCGGTTCAGCCAACAAGCTGTTGGCGTGTATTTTGAATGTGAATTTTTTGTTTTATCTGTATTTTTTCTGATTCTTGAATGAATAAAAATGAGAACTTTGGCTGAGAATTTTCAAATTCAATTGGATTATTAATTTTTAAATGAATTAAGGTTGTTATTAATAACAGCAACACACACACAAACATTTGATGGATTTCAGCCATCATTTTACCCATAATCATTTAATCAACCACTTCTCATATTCAATGGTAACTGTAGGAAAAGTTTAATGTGAAATACGTGAGCAAAGTTCGTCTGCTGCACTCAAGAAGCCATTCCACAACCGTTCGGCTCGGGCATAAAACGTTTCTTTCGGTGCAGCAAACTGTCACTTTGCGCACTAGTTGCACAAATAACTATTTTGATTTTGTTTTTGTATCAACAGTTATATTTACATCGTACAGAGTAGTAGCATGCACTGGTATGTCTTCTTAACAGTAAGGATAGGTTAGTATATGAATGAAATGACTTCAGATGACTTCTTAGCACGCACCTTAGAGTTTGGTACTTTGACGTCACACCAGCGTCCATCGATCATGTGCCTCTGAGCCATCACCCTGATTTGCGTCTCGTGGTTGGCAAACCTGATGAAGCCGAACCCCTTCGACTGTCCTGTCTTCGGGTCTTTCTTCACCTGAATTCATCACATAAATTTAGTTTGTAAAATCGTATTAGTGGAGATTTCTCTATATTAATTACCAACATTCATATAATAAAATCATTTGCCATCCACATAATAGAAAACAATCACACCTACACAGACATAGCCACAAATTAAAATTTTATCAAATTTTTAGTGAAGGACCCACGCTGCTTACTTACTGTGACTTCCATAACGGAAGTGTCAACAGTGTTGAGGAAGGGCCTAGTGACCGAAAGAGCTCCACAAATGTGAGTAGAAGCTTATAGCTTTTTATTTATAAATATCAGACTGCTATGTCGTAATTCAATTGTTCAGAAATGATTATTAACAAGCAGTTCATAATGGAAACAAACATTTTATTGAAGAATAAAAAGTAACTACAAAGTTCTTTGGTCAAGTTGAACTGCCTGCCAATTGCCTGATGAGTAACTAAAGTTTGTATCTTAGACCAGTTATAGAATAGACACGCCCCATTGAATTTGATTTTTCACCTTTGAAGTTATTTTCTTGAATTTGAGATTTGTTGTTTAAAGTTAGCTGTAGAGTTTTATGATTGCATAATGGAAAGTTAGTAGTTTGATTTTGAAAGTTGTTTTTTATACAGTAGAATTTATCATAATTGTAAAGGGGTTATCCTTTCCTAAAAATTTTCCTTGAATTAGATTTTAAATTTCTTATACTCATTCATATTCCTATAAGTAGTAGTTCTCATATTACATCTTCTCGACTTCGGACTTTGCGGGAGCATGTGGACTTCACCTCGAGGACTTCGGGACAACGCGGGATTTCATAGACTCTATGACTCAAGCACTCAAGGACTCCACGGGCTTGTTCGAGATGACTTCAGCTACAGCGCAAGGCGACTTGTGAATTGTCACTACACTCTACGAGATCGATTTTCCTGAAGATCTGGAGGATATTATGCAAGCAGAGACGTTTGGCTGTTAACACAAGCAGGGCCTGAATTTTCATCATGTAGTATGGTGTACACTTCTCAACAACGGAGAGGACATCAGGCGCTAATCAGAGCTTCCATATAACGAAGAACAAACTTCATCTTCTGTGGAAATCATAACAGATGAATTCCGATGCTGGGAGATTTCATTATTATGGCGGCTCGATTGGATGGCAGTTTGATGAATTACTATCCGGTGACTACTTAACTACCGTAGCCTATTACTGGTTGGACACTACTACTTGCGAGCTGAGCTGCGAGAGATTTTTTCGACAGTTGAGAGACGGCTCGACTTCAACCTTGGATACCTTACGATCGTCATCTTATCTTTGGTACATGGTTCAATTTGTACCTGTGGCTGGAGGTCTGAAGGAGTTGAGGAAACTATAATGATCATCGACGAACAGCGGACATACAAGAATCGGACAAATATGAGAGGACTTCACATACAAGGACGACTACCAGTTCATCGCTCAGAACATTGAAATATCATCTACATCTTTGAGAACTACTTTAACCTATCTACATTCCAGAACCCCTAAAATTTGGATTGTATTTGTTGAAAAGTTAATCTATTTAGAGAACTATTGTTTGTGCAGCATAGTTTCATTTTGAATCGTTGTAATATAGTTTGAGTAGACTACTTTCCAATGTGGTTGTTGGATTTCATCTTTGTAATTTAGTTTGAGTAACCAACCTTTCTATGTAAATGTTGATTTCAATGTATAGTAGCATTATCAAGTCAATCAGGCACACGTTTGTTTCCGGAGTATATTATTTTGTTTAATTATTATTTATTTTTTCGTTCCCCTCTTGACTACAGACTCAGGGACGAGTCTTTCAGCGGGATGGGTGATGTGTCACCTGTTCATATGAGACATATATATATGAATCATATATTTATCTCATATTGATCAGGATTTTAGAGTTTTAATTTGGAAAAGTTTAATGAACAGTGTTTTTGTCTTTGAACAATTTTTGTCATCGACAGAAAGATTGTTTATTTCATTTGTTGTCAAAATTAATGTAGCTTCTCTTTTGTTTTCAATAACAAACGTGCCGCTTGTGCGACAGATAAAAATATGTACTGAAATGGCTTCCATGTTTGGCAATGACTGAGTTATATTTAATACCCAAAATTTTACTTTTAGAGTGTGTCTGTGGTGTGTGAGCTCGTTCGTTAGGACTGTGAGTAATGTCCGGCTGTTCTGGTGAAGGGGATAGATTTTCTTCTTGTTTTATAATACAGTTTTCCTGTCACAGTTCGGGCAGTTTAAAGAGAATTGTATTATTGAATAGGAAGGGATCTGAACCCACTTCATTAGATCAGTTTTTTGATTTTTAATTAATAATTAACGTCGCGTTTCAACCAGTGGATGCCAAATTGGGAAGCCATTTTCATAAAGGTAGGTGACTACTGAGTGATTGTTCTTAAATTTTTCATAACAACAATTGAATCTTCACTAGCAGCAAAACGAGTAGCCCTTGAAATATTCATCTGTTTATTATTATTTCGTTATTTCTAATTATAATTCTAATTTGTACAAATAATTTATTGTTTTGTTTTAATTATCAAAAACCTGTACGATCATTTCTTGTTTTTCATTTTCCCACCCTTACATACTCGGTGAAGGCAGATCTTGCTTACATATTTGGTGGAGGCGTCCCTGCTCACAATACTGAAAGTCGATGAAGCCAACATCTACTGCCATATCGCTCATCGTAACGTCAGCATTATATAATAAGCAATATATATTATATATATATATATATATATATATATATATATATATATATATATATATATATATATATAATATATATATATATATTATATATATATATAATATATAAGTTCTTACTTATATAACTTTAGTTCTTTAATAATTTACTTCCATCTAAAATAGACACAATCTGCTATGGAAAACAACGTAAACAGAAAAGTCTACAGAAAAGTTTTCTATGCGATGCTGACGTCACGATGGGGCGGTGCGATATGGCAGTAGATGTTGGCTTCATCGACTTTCAGTATGGGGCGTGTCTATTCTATAACTGGTCTAAGGTTTGTATAAAATAAGTTGAGACTTTGCTCGCCATCCCAGGAAATAACAGCGATGCCAAACTGTGTAAAATTGCAACTTTCTCAAATTTTCAATTTAACCACAGAATGTAAGTAGAATATCATCCCATAATTAAATGATTAGTCCGTCAATGTCGAGCAGAAAACATGGAATTTACGACATGCTAGGAACGTTTTCGTTTCAAAAAATTAATGAGTGGTGAAAGTTTCTCATAAATAATTGAAATTATTTTTCCAGTTGTCGAAAGTATTCCGTATAAAATGGTCTGCTATCATGATGCTATCAATCAACAAAAATCTGGTGTGGCGCACTCACATAAATCTCCTTGCCGTTATGAAAATTGATCACCTGACGCTAGTGTTCACCCGCATCTCAAGTCTACTATTTGGAGATCTGAGCCAGCTGGTGACAGGTCAATACGCTGGAGACACACGAGATCTACTATCTCTTCATAGTGACTGATTTAATAGAATCAACACTTGCCAACTGTTTGCAATTGAATAATCACATTTTTCTCAAATTTCAAACTTATTTTCAATTTCAGGTGAAAATGTTACTAGACATTATTTGAAGAGATTTTCATGCTCAATCTTTTCAACTCGCAATTTTTCGTTCAAATAATATCTGAGACCTGATAATTGGAAATCTAAAATCAAACTTTGCATAGATGGGGCGGAGCTCCTGAAATTTTTAAAGATATGGGACTTGTGGCAGTTGATATAGCTTATCAATGACTATTTTAGGTATAAATTTGATCAAAATCGTTGGAGCCATTTTCGAGAAAATCGCGAAAAACCCTGTTTTTGATAACATTTTCGCCATTTTAGCCGCCATCTTGAATTGCATTTGATCGAAATTGTTCGTGTCGGATCCTTGTAGTGTAAGGACCATAAGTTCCAAATTTCAAGTCATTCCGTTAATTGGGAGATGAGATATCGTGATCGTGTACACAGGCACATACACACACACAGACCAATACCCAAAAACCACTTTTTTGGACTCAGGGGACCTTGAAACGTATAAAAATTTAGAAATTGGGGTACCTTAATTTTTTCGGAAAGCAATGCTTTCCTTACCCATGGTAATAGGGCAAGGAAAGTAAAAATCTATGTACCTAGAATGTATTACCTACCAATGTGGGCTACCTACATTTCTTCTTCATTCTTGAAACTTTCTCAGTGCAACTCGAATATCGGGAATGATATTCTACAAACAATTCTGTGGATAAATTTAAAAATTTGAAACTTTATAAAATTTGGCAACGCTGTTTTAATAGATTAGGTACTCATCAGATTACCATATGAATCCACTTGGAAAAAGAGTGCTTTAAGAACGAATTATTCTACGATATTTTCTATACTATTTCATTAATTTTGACATGAGAATTCAAAAGTAAGTTACACTATTTTTTTATATCCGCGCAGTTGGCAGAAGACGTCTGGGATTCGCAGGGAGCTTTCGTCTGGGTGTTGTGGTAGCACTGTAAAATTTCTAAAAGGCCGTCATGACTTATTTGTCAGTTGCGATCAAACCACTATGGAGCTACCACTTACTCCTACCGCCAATTGCGAAGTACGCAGTGTGATTAATTTTTAATGGCAAACAATAAAAATGCAACTGAAATTCATCGTGAGTTGTGCAGTTTTTACAATGAAAAAATTGGCCGAGGCCAATGGTTTCTCATTGGCGCCAATAATTTATTGAAGGCAGGACAACACACGACGAACAATGGCCGCCCATCCACTTCACTCATCCCGAACATTGTCAAAGACAATTATGCTTGAAGGGTTTGGATGGAATGTTTTGACACCTACCATACTCCCGTGATCTCGCTCCAAGCGACTTTCATCTGTTTCCACAGATGAAACAACAGCTTGGGGGAAGACAAAGAAAATCTCAGAGAAGTTCAGACATGGCTAACAAGTTTAGCGGCAGAATGGTATGACACTGGATTAAAAAATTATACCAAGATACAAGAAATGTATTGAGATTGATTGAGATGTACTGATCGAGTCTGAGAGTCAGTTTTCAAATTTTGTCGTTGAAGAACAGGCGGGATTTCATATCATCAATATTGTTCTATTTAAAATATTGAATAATCATTTAGACATTCCGAATATTATCGAACTCTTTAGTATCTTTGTTCCGTTAAATAGACCTAGATTAAATATGTTTTTTGCTTTGGATAGAATATACACTGTACATCATGCAAATTGCTTCTTACAAAAAACTGTTAGATTGTACAATTATTTGAATACAATTCTAGATATATTCGCTGACAATTTGCGCAATTTTAATGAAAAAAGTTATCAAGCTCTTAAAAAATGTTAATTTCAAATTCTTCCTCTTAAAATAGGCTTGCTACCTATTCTCTTTTTTTCAATTAGTCTATTTTTTTATTATTCCTTCAATCTTTTTTCTATTTTCTATTGTGTCTTGTGCTATTTTCTATTTATAATGTTTCTTCCAAACTATTTTTATTGCTATTTTTCGTTTTTTCTTTCTTACTAATTTAGTTTCGGTTTATGTAAACAATTGATTTTCAATGAGGCTTGTTTTGGCATAAACCTCTATATGTAAGCCTGAGGCATGTAAGCCTCTATATGTTGTTGTAATTTTTCTATTGATGTAAATAAATAAATAAATTATGTAAAACAATAACTGATATATGTAGTTTCTCAAATACAGCCTCTTAAACAAATTCTGTGTGTTATTCTTTTTTTATTTAATAGTGTAACTTACTTTTGAGAGTACATGACAATCTCATGGCAGCTCATTTTCGAAAAAAATGTTTCAATTTTAATTCATTTGTTTCAAAATATAATTTCAATAAAAGCAGTTCACATTTAGTTTAATCCCTCTAGCTATTAGCTATTTGAGCGATATATATTATAAACATAGCTGGAGAAAAGTTTTGTTGCCGAGTTATAAAGTCTCGAAGATTTCATCTAGAACTCAGTACCCTCTGTGAAGTAGAGCCATATAAAAATGTCCAAGGTGAGTACAAAGATACAAATAACTTACAAGTATTCTTTCGAATTTTCTGATTGGAATTTTGAATCAAATTAAAGCCAGAAAAAAGAAAATTTGAACCGTTTTTGCGTTTTGATTGATTTAATAAGTACGATTAATATTGCATGCAGTATGAAAGTTGCACTCATTGCAAACCTTCCTACTCGACTATTGACGATCCTGATAACCGATAGAAAACATGACAATTCCCCAATCCTCGGACCGTGGTGAAGAGATTGATTGATTGATTGAGTACTTTATTTATGTAGATTACAATAATATACTAGCTTTTACACTTACATACAATAGATTAAAATACGGCAAAATTATAATTTACATAATATAGACTAAGAAAATAATTATTGAACTGTATATGATATGAAAAAAGCAATTTGTAATAGCTATGGATAATATTGTTATGCGTCTACATAAATTGGCGGAGCTTTGGACATATCAATGTCCATTCTTCGGAAGTAAGAAGTGTGAATTGATGCATGCAGCGTGACTTGAATAGTACGATCAATTTCAACTCTTGCAGTGTGAGAATAGCCTCAGATTGGCCAACCAATCTATCAAACTTAGAACTTGACTTCATTAGCGAAATTCAATTACAAAATAGCAGATGAAATATTGTTGCATCTCATAGAACGTGCTTTGTAGCAATTTTTTCCTACAACTTACTTGAGTTGCAATTATGGAATAATTATTATTTATTTGTGAATAATTGCTGTTAGTTACCTGGGCCATTAGAACTTCGCCGAAAGATTCAAAGTATTCCCGCAGTTGTTGCTCTGTAGTCTTCCATGGCAAACCAAGAATAATCAAATCAGTACATTTCATTTTGGTTTCCATACGTTTTGTCTTAGCAGTCGAGTTCTCAAGATGGTCATCGGATTTTCTTTTGTTCTCTGGAAAAGACAAATATATGATAGTTGAACGGTTAGGTACTATATTTTTCTACTATTATAGTATTATACTTTTATAATACTATATTACAAATATTAAGTTATACTACTGTAACTTACAGGTAACATAGTTATTCATTGTTAATAGGGGCCATGCAGAATTGAATTTATCAATATTTATTCTAGCAGGGCTTTGAAAAGCATTTATGTATTAAATCGTGTTTCAGAACCATCAAGCTTAGAATAGAATAGAATAGAATAGAATATAGAATAGAATATCTTTATTAGCCTCAATAGTACATCACAATTTGACATATAGGCCAGTCAACACAATACAATACAGCACAATAAAAACGGGCAATAAACCACTACAATAAACAGTCACAGTAGTACATTGGATTGAAATTCAAATATACATTACATACAGTTCATAATATACAACAATACACATCAATCAAAAATATACATTATTTTTAATTCATTTCAAAATCCCTTGGATATAATTTTTCTCCATATATTCTTTGACTGAGTAGAAGGGATTATCTAAGAGAAATTTTTCTAGCACATTTCTAAACCTTTTGTAATTAAGTTGTCTTATTTCAAAGGCAGTCTATTCATAATTTTGATTGCGGCATTAGTGGGGCTTTGATCTGTCTTGTGGAGTCTGCTTCTTGCTAAATTCAAAGATTGACTTGTTCGAGTATTATGTGTGTGTGTAGCACTTCTCAACTCCATTTTATCGGGATTAGCTTTCAAGAACAGTAAACATTGTAATATGTATAATGAAAAGAGTGTTGATATACGCAATCCCTTGAAAATTTCTCTACAATGTTCACGAAATGGAGCTTTGGCAATGACTCTGACAGCCTTTTTCTGCAACAAAAAGATATCATGCGCTTGTGCTGCACAACCCCAGACTATTAGGCCATATTGGATATGCGACTGGAAAATGCCAAAATAGGCCTGACGAATGCCATCCTGGTCCAGCTCACCACAAAGACGCTTGAGGGCAAATACACTGCTGCTCAACTTATTTTTCAGACTGGCAATGTGATGGGTCCAAGTTAGAGTAGGGTCTACAATGATTCCCAAAAATTTCTGAGCCTTATTATTTGTGCTATTGGAAGCAGATCTACTTTTAAGCCCAAACGTGATTGTTGTTGTTTTATCTGCATTGAGAAGCAGCTCATTTGCATTCAACCACGTTTGAACTACCTTCAAATTAGATTCAGAAAGTGCCACAGCCTGAGTGTCATCTGAATGCCTATTGAGAACTGTGGTGTCATCTGCATATAAGACTATTTTCGATGGGACATTGATGCTCAAATCATCAATCATAATAAGAAAGAGCAAAGGACCCAGGACCGAGCCCTGAGGTACTCCACACTTAACAGACAAAGTGCCCGAGCTTTTACCATCCACACATACATATTGAGTTCTGCCCTGCAAATAGCTGGAGAATAAATCCAGTGCTAATCCTTAAGGCTGTGCAAAGGCTAAAAATAAACTTTTCCTACAGTTACCTTGAAAAGTGGCCATTGCTGCACTGATTACAGAACGCAAAGAATCACTTTTCCGCTCTAGTGCGGGAAAAATTTTTCTGTACTCCAGATTTGCAACATGGCAACGCAAAATACTTAGTAGGTTATATGGAGCAACAGTGCAGCAAAATCAAAATGAAGTTGGTAACAGTGACTGGGCTGCTATAGTGAGCAGAGGTGCAACGAAGCACAACGAGCAAATTATTAATTATATATTATAACCAAGGACAACGAGGACTTTAGGATTTTAGGATTAAGGTTTTTATCAATAATAAAATTACACAGAAAAACATTTGATGGATTTCAGGCAATTTTACCCATAATTACCCACTTTTCATATTCAATGGTAACTGTAGGAAAAACTTAATGTGAAATACGTGCGCAAAGTTCCTCTGCTACACTCAACAAACCATTCCGCCCTCGCCTACGGCTCGGGCGTAAACGTTTCTTTCGGTGCAGCAAACTGTCACTTTGCGCACTAGTTGCACAAATAACTATTCTACTGGTGATATTATTCAAAGTTTTTCGATTTGTATATCATGGAGCTATCAAAATAAAAAAGGTTTCTCAGGAAAACATTTTTTTTCAATCATTACTTTTTGAGATATAAGCACCTAAAAGTTTAAATTTTTGGGACAGAACATTTCAAGTTCGGTAAAAGATAAATCAATGAGATTTAGAGGATTTTCATGGTATTGTTGATTTAATAAAACAAAAATTTTTTGAGAAAGTTATTCAATTTACTAAAAATTAACAAAAATAACTTTCAGTTGAGTAAATTGAATAACTTTCGCAAAAATCAATATTTTCAGAAAATTTTCGTTTTAATAGATCAACAATACCATGAAGAATCCATCCTCTAAATCTCATGGATTTATATCATACCGAATTTGAAATGTTCTGTCCCAAAAATGTAAACTTGAGGCGCTCATATCTCAAAAAGTAATGAACAGAAAAAAATGTTTTCCTGAAAAAAATTGATCATTTTGGTCGCTTCATGATATACAAATCGAAAAACTTTGAAAAATATCACCAGAAGAAAGTTTATTTTTATCCTTTGCATAGCCTTAAACAACAGTTACACAGAAAACCCAAATTCGTTCACTTGTATAAAAACTAGGAAATCAAAGTAGGCCTATCCTTTTTTAAAATAGCCTATATTTTTATTATTCACAAAATGTTTCGGTAAACAATTTTCAAGTGAATCATCATTGGGTTTCTTGGGATCGATGCTCGATCTCAGATATTGATTAAGGTTGTGCAAAGGCTAAAAATAAACTTTTTACTCGTGATATTTTTCAAAGTTTTTTGATTTGTACTTATATCATCAAGTTATCAAAATGAAAAAGTTTTCTCAGGAAAACATTTTTTTCCGATCATTACTTTTTGAGATATGAGCGCCTAAAGTTTACATTTTTGGGACAGAACATTTCAAATTCGGTAAGAGATAAATTCATGAGATTTAGAGGATTGATTCTTCATGGTATTGTTGATCTAGTAAATACATATTTTCTGAAAATATCAGTTTTTGAAAAATTTACCAAAAATAACTCGACTAAAAGTTATAACTAAATTCAATAACTATCTTGAAAATTGATATTCATATTCTTGAGAATTGATATTAACGCATTATAATATCGGTTACTTAACATTCTAATCCTGGATCAGTGTTAACCGTAGATAAAGCATATGTCAACAACGGAGTCTCCAAATAATTCAATTTCAAAAATAAGTTTTAGTTTCCAATACATTGAAAGGATGAAAATAAGTTGAACCTTCGGGGTTCCTGAGCAAGTCAAACTTGATGGAGAGGAAGATTCAAAATCTACTCTGCACTCTAAGGCGGAATCCAAAAATTTTCGGGGATCGCAGTGTGAAGCTGCTTGGATTTATGATGAATGCCACATTGACATGGGAGCAGCTTGTTGACATGATCTGCAAGTCACATATCTGATGCGCAAGCTGAGAGGTCATGTTTCTTTGGAGTAAATGGTTACGGCATACCATGGCCTCTTCCACAGCCATATTACGTATTGTATGGTGCTTTGGGGTCATAAGGATAGAATGGTGTCATAAGGATAGCTGTATGGGCTGCAGAAAGATCACGGCCTACCTGGTCACGGCATACCATGGCCTCTTCCACAGCCATATTGAGTTTAGTATGGGTTTGCTTTGGGGTCATGAGGATAGAATGGTGTCATAAGGATAGGCTGTATGGGCTGCAAAAAGATTCTTTGGATCACCACTTCGTCTCATCGGCTGGAACACTGTGCGCCAATCTTCAAGAGACTGAAGATTATGTCGGTCTATAGTTAGTATATCTGTTCAGTTCGTTGTTACTGTTGAGAAGAGGCCACCACACCTTTCAGCAAAGATGACATGTACACAGCCACAAGGAAGAGAAAGTATATCAATATTCCTCATGTCAGACTGACTCAATCGCATAATAGCTTCCCTGTCCGAGCACTCAAAATTTTCAATATAGTGGACACACAATAAGCTTCGGTTGACGTGTGGGGTTCCTCGAATCTTTGGATCTTGAATCCGTCCCTTTAAACATAAACATTTCAATATGTTGTGTTTTTCGTGGGCAGGAGGAGAAAGTCTTTGAGAGGGCACTTCGGGAGAGGCTTGTCAGTCTGTCACTCTACTCCCTGGTAGAGATGGGAAGTTCGGATCACTTTACTGATTCGGGTCAGTCGTTCACGTTCACTGCCGCGACCCGTTCAATTGAACGGTTAATTTTCTATAGCTTTCCTATAAACAAGCAAAAAAAAAGGTCCACCACAGTTGATGTGTAAAGACAGTAAAAACAGGGGTTCACCCCAGTTGATGAACGGGTTTTTTGAATAAATGTGATCCGGATCACTCGTTCACCTTAATGACCCGTTCAATTCGAACGGGTCATGACCGAACGACACATCTCTACTCCCTGGATGGAGTTCTGAGCCGAACTCGAGTAATCTGTTTACTTCAGTTGGGAGTCCATTGTAGAAGCCCAAGGCAGCTGATGGGAAGCCTCTCTGAGTAGCAGCCAACCGACATCGGGGAACATCCAGGTCAGTTGCATGGCGTGTATTGTAGCTGTGTATCTGATTTCTTGTTGACAGCTGCTGCAGGTTGTCTCTGACATACATCAAGGAGGACAGGATGTATTGGCTGTGGATGGTGAGTATCTTCAGTTTCTTGAAGAGTGGCCTGCAATGCTCCCTGTAGTCCGCAAAAGTAATGGCCCTGATTGCTTTCTTCTGCAGGAGCAGCACATCATGGCAATAAGGCGCGTGTCCCCACAGGAGGATTCCAAACAAGATGTGACTATGAAAAAGGGAGTGATAAGCTGAGACCAGGTAATCCCTGGAGACAATGTGTCTCAGTTTTCTTATAAGGAATATAACCCTGGAAAGTCTTTTGCAGACCTCAGCCACATGTTGACTCCACCTCAACTTGTTGTCAACCCAAAACCCAGCAGCTTCACAGGATCAGACTCCACTGCAGTCCTCTTGAGGGAACATACCAGAAGGTTAGTTTTCTCCTCATTTAACTTCATCCTGTTTGCAGTAAACCAGGACTTTGCTGCATTTAGTTGTTCCACTGACCTTTCTGCTGCCTCCTCTGTTGTTCGTCCTCTAGCTATCAGTGTGGTGTCGTCCGCAAAGAGGATGGACCCCTGGCTGTCTGGGAAGTCATTCATGAGGAGTATGAAGAGCAGGGGGCCCAATACAGAGCCTTGTGGCACGCCGCCATCTGAGTAAATTGAGTTTTTAAATTTTGACACGATCTATCCGGGGAACCCTGGTCTTTGAACATGATAGCCTTTCAGATATTTGTCCAATGTCGAATTTGAGCTGCATATGTTCAACGAAGCAGCTGTTACTTTTGGATTTTTCATCCCTTTCATATAATACAATCTAAAGCCAGGTTGATCTGGTTGTCGGGAACGTTACAGCCTCAACACTAACAGAAATACAAGGTCACATTTACTTACTGCACACTTCTTTCCTTAGAAATGACCAGATATCTGGATTGACTGTATCAGAAAGTGGACTTGACTTGGTCCTTGTTGTAGGGTTGACATATTATGAACTACGTCAATAATATAAACTTATATAGCCTACGTTTGTAAACTTAGTCAAACATATAAAACATTCAAAATAGTAATTTTCCTACTTTGTCAAAATGGCCTTGCATGTAGGCATCATATTTATCATACGATTATTAGCTGATTTTTTTGACCTGTGATATATTGATGTTGATTTTGTTGTGTGAAAAATATTTTAATTGACTTCTTAATTTTAATTGTGTGAAAAATATTTTAATTGACTTTTAATTGAGTATGAATGACTTCATGTAATGTATAAATAATGTGATGTACTTTGTAATTTTTATGACCTGTGATATATTGATGTTTAATTTGTTGTAATTAACTGCTATCCTTACAGTTTGAAATAGGCCTACTTAATAATGTGATGTAATTTTATGACCTGTGATATAATGTTAAATTTGTGATTGGTTGTATATTTTTCGACGATGTCTTGCATTATAGTTTTAATGTTCTGACAGTAAACGAATCTTGAATCTTGATGTTTTTAATGGCCTCAAAGTATTCCTCCACTGAGTAGAATGGAGACTCTATTAACCAGTTTTTGATTTTTGTTCTAAAGCTCCTGTTGTCCAAGTTCTGTCAGGTAAGGCATTGTAAATCTGCAGGGTTAGTAATGGAAAACAATCCTTCTTCTTACTAAGCCTACAAAAAGGGATGTCTATTTCCGCTTTTCCTCTGGTGTTGTAGGAATGTCTGTCTTCTCTTCTTGTAAGCAAGTGGAAATTATCCCTTGCGTGCAACAGGGAGAGCAAGATATGGATTTGAGTTCTACAACTGGGAATGGAAGTTTAATAACATGATTTTTCCCATTACCAAAGCACAAGCATGAAGATTACGTAGGCCCCATTTTCAATAAAGAATCATACAATTTTATAAGTAAGATACATAGTATAACATTCAGCTGAATGACCGGGTAGATTGTCTGCACGAAATGAAAATATCACTACAGACAAGGTTGTAAGTAAAATTAAGCATCAAAACATGTCATATAGATCCGCCTACTAATGTACCTGATGCATCTTCTTCACTCTTCCACGCCAAGTGCGAGCGCGAGAGTGTGAATATTGCCCGTATAGATGTAGACCTTTAGTGAGCCGTCTGGCAAGAATGTAGCGCTGGCATAAACCCTTGGATCAAATAACAAGCTCATACAAGAGTACGACACGCTAATAATAAGCTCGTATAGTAATTTAAGTTTTTTTATCAATATCCAGATGACTTTATCAGATTAGTATTGAATGGCCTTAGGCTAGGTCAAAAGGAACACATGACAAGTTTTATTGGACAAATAAATGCAAAAATATATTAACTATAACTTGAAAGATATCGCTCTCACCTTTTGGAAAAACGCAATAGTAAACATTATTTCCCCAACCGTTGTCGGGAGGATGCAATCTGCCTTCTACTAAACGTACTCCCCGCATTGCTCGAGACTCCGGGTTTCTGTATTTTAACCCGCATGTTCCTGGAAACTGAGCTGATATTGTTGAAAGGAGCAGTGTTCCATCATCTTCTGAAGGCAATTCGATTGGTTCTTCTCCATCATCTTCAGCAACCTGAATATAGCTCATTTTTGTAATTTTGATAGCCTACTGAGCTAACGACCGGTGAGGTTGGCTGAGAAGGTTCCTGAATCAAATAAACTTACAAGGCAACTTGACAGATAAATTTCATTTACCGTACACAACGCACTAGCCTACTATTTTTGCAATTCAACTGCATTCAAAAATACCAAAACAGATATAAATATAAATATCTAATCCTAAATCACTACACATTCAACCTCAGCAACACACACTGCACAACAGCATACAACAAAACAATATGGCTGCCGGTTCAGACAAGAAATTGAAGATCGGTCAAAATTATAGGAAAATTATGTTTTTTATTTCAAAAATCGATTAAATGAAGACTCTGAATTAAAATGTGGGAGAAATATATTTTGTATGAAAAATATAACATTCAGAGTTTTTGATATTATTTATAATAATAATAATATTGCAAATGATAACATAGAACCAGCTGATTGCTATGAATCAAATCAGAAGCAGCAACATAATGGTACATAACCTCCAATTTTGTTTGTACGTTCTGAATGAAAGAAATATCTGAGTTTTAATACTTGAATAGGAATTATTTCAATATTTAAATATCTCATGAGATAATAATTTTCAATCTTCATAGCCTTGAATCTATTTTGTTATAATAATGAGTCTATATAGAATATTTTTAAAATTGAGGTCTCCTTTAGCAGAGGCTAATTCATGGACCCCAATGGTAAGCATTTAATTTTTGTTTTTGTAAATTCTTAAGTATTTTTTACTGCTTATAAATTAGGCCTTTTTCACATGTTTATATACTGGTTATTTTTACTATTTCATAACCTGTCTCTTTAATGTTATTCTACAGGTTTTTGATAATTATTTTGCTTGATACGGTACCTACTTACTTTGCCGGTAATGTTACTGGATCATTTGTACACCTATCTTAGGAAAACTAAAGATCATGGAAGTCTTCATTCAAAATATGGTTTAGCTTTTGTTGAGAAGAAACTAGCATTCTTCAAAGCGAATAGTTCAGATTCACCACTATACCACACAAGAAAATGTCGAAAAAATCGAGAGCTGTTTGACATCCACAGGGTGCGCCTCCAGAGATCGCGGGTATGCTATAGGAGTTCAGGGCTTCGCTACTTGAACAGGCTGCCTGCAGGGGTGAAGCAGTTGGACCTCAGCGTGTTGGAGAGAGTTGTGACCGGTTTTCTGAGAACCAGGGCTTATTACGATGTCGAGGAATATGTGAATGATGACCTGTCTCAAATATTATCAGGCTAAAGTGCCATTATGTTGAAGAGCAAGGCCTCATATGATATAAACTTTTTTTTCGATCTGAACTTGATCACTGCCATCTTGATCATTTTAGTGTCTTTTGTTATATTTGTTTTATTCATGACATGACGCCATCGATCCTACAATTGTGGGTAATGGATGAAGAAGAAGGTTTAAAGGTATAAAATGTGTTTATCTACCTCAGACCAGACTGGCAAGGTCCCACAGTTGCTTGCCTGATAGTGCACTCGCACTAAAAATCTACAACAGGATTTCGGTGGAAATCCATAAGCATGAGGGTAACGTTTCTTACTTACTTTAGATGTCTTCCTCACGGTCCTGGGATCGGGGAATCGTCAATGGATTTGATCTCCTCTGTCAGAGTCGTCAAGAATGTGTATAGAGTATCAGATGAAGATTGTAAACATGCCCCACTGAGGGGTAAAACCACACGAAGTGTTTTTCTAGGCGTTTTTAGACGTGCCGGCAAGGCAGGTCTCCTATTGGCTGATTATCAGCTGATTCCCGAACTCCAAGCTAATCAAATCAGCCAATCGGGAGAGATTTCTGCCGTGCCTACTAGTCTGAAAACGCTTCGTGTGTCTTGACCCTAAAGGTGGAAACATATTGTAGCGGCAAAAGAAGCTTTAAGATTGAGAGTGTTGGATTCAATGTATGTATTTAAATTGTGACGCACAGTACCTATTTAAACCATCTTAATTTCATACATTAAATCCAAAACTCTCAAGCTTGAAGCTGAATTGTCTGTTTTACCACGTTTCCACCCTAAATAAAAAGTCCAAACAGTTTTGGACTCTTCAAGAATGATCCATCTTAAGCTCAAGTTGATGAGCTATTTTAATCTTGAGAAAATTTATCCTGCAAGAGATAGTGGAGTATTGATACTTTTAAATCACAGAATTACTGAATATTTATATCAAGTTGATATGTATATCAAAACAAATTGATTCTGTATGACCACTAAGTTGAAAATTGTTTTAACAAGTTCACTAAATCCCAAATTCCTTTCCAGGTTCTCTATTCATCAAAATCTCATCCTGATATGCCAAAGAATTTACTAGAAGACTTTTACAACGGTCATCTTCAAAAGGAGTTTGGTAATATCTATGATAAAAAGCCGTTCAAAGTGTTTTTGGACGAGAAAAAGACATATCTATGGTGCACTTGTGGGCAAAGCAAAAATCAGGTAATATTTTCTTATTCCATCCTCAGTCAATTTTATATTTTGTGATCTGGATGCATAAGGTTTCAGGTGCCAACTAAATAATATTTTAGAGTTTCTGGTGTGACCTAACTGGTTCCAGGAATCAGGCAACGTCAAAAGCCCATTTTTTACTGGCACATTATATTGTAATAATTATTTTTTAATTGTATTCTATATCCAATACTCTTGACGTCTAAACACTTGTACAAACCCCTTTCCTCACGTATCTAAAGTGCTCCACTTAATTCAAGTGCTTGGAATTGATAGTTCTTGCAAGCCACAGAATTACTTAGTGCTGCACGGTGAAATATTTTTGTTTCAATTGTTTTCTATTAATAGTTATAGTTATCTTCAATATTTTGACTTGTTTTGTATATCTATAGTGACTTCTCAGTCTTAAAGTCCTAATTCCTAGAGTCACTCAATATGTCAGCTTTCCTTATAAATGACATCAATGCTTCATACAGAATATTTGCAATAGCATCAATAATTTGTCTTTTCTTTAGCATTGTTTTGGTATCTTGACACCCGTCGAAAAATTACGAGTTTGGCAGGACCCTCAGTTGTTTTAGAAATTGTGATTTGGTTTGATGCTTCTCATTCAAACAATCCTGACATTTTAAAGTGAATCTCGCGATGAAACGATTCAATATGAGTGAAGTTATATACAGGATGACTGATAAGTCACTCCCTATTTTTATACAGCTATAATTTCTTTATTTATGAACCAATTTTGTTAGAACTACATTTGTTAGATAGAGCACTCCTTGAGGTTGTGTTTAACACCAATTTTCATTTGAATCAGTTTAAAAAATGCCCCCTCTCTTGACTGTGGAAGAACGAGCCGAAATAGTAGGTCGTTATGTGGTCTGAGGATCTGTGGTGCGAGTACAAAGATGGTGGAGGGCTAAACGAAGGATCCATGAAAAACTGGATGAAAAACTATAAAATCCATTCCAAGTTATTAACAACAGGAAGTGTCGCAGATGCAAAACGATCAGGAAGACCATCAACGTCAAGGACAGCAGAGAATGTTGACAGAGTTCGCGAAATGTTCATGAGGTGCCCTAAGAAATCACTGCGTCAAAGATCTCGTGAAAGTGGTCTTTCACGTTACTCTGTTGCAACGATTCTTTTAAGAAAGATCTCAGTGTTTTTGCATCCAGTGCTGCATGGATCCCTCGTTCAGTCCTCCACCACCATTGTACTCGCACCACAGATCCCAAGAACTCACAACGAGCTGCTATTTTCGCTCGTTCTTCCACAGTCAAGAGAGGGGGCATTTTTAAATCGAAACAAATGGAAATTTGTGTTCAAACACAAACTCAAAGAATGCTCTATCCAACAAATGTAGTTCTAACAAAATTGGTTCATAAATAAAGAAATTATAGCTGTATAAAAATAGGGAGTGACTAATCAGTGTGAGTATCTATATGAAGTATGGACAGCAGAAAGCCAGTCATGCCTTTCTATTAAATAATCGATACCACACAGAAGTAATCGTTAGGCTAGTGACCAAGGTGACCTCCCAACCATCAGGGAGTGTGCGGTTCGATTTTCGATCTGGACAAATATTTTTCATCAGCGGCGTTATTAGCCCAATAAATTGATATACTGATTGCACGAAAATATCTAAATTTAACTGCCATAAAATGATGTCATCTAAAGGAACCAATAACGCAAAAGGAACCAACAAACGAATCAAACATCTATGAAATGACATTATTCGACGGTGGTTAAATTCAGATGGAAGATTATGGTTTCTTGATCCATTCCGAGCTGCGATGTATTACCACACTTTTTTCTCTAAATTTTACACTTTTTTCTTGAATATTTAACTGCATGTCGTGTGAAATTAGAATAGAATTAGATTGACTTAAAATAGATGGATTAAAAAGAATTTAGATGGACTTTGATACCTCCCTCGCGTTCGCTACCTTTCAGCCTGCCGCTCTGCTCTGCTCCCCACGCCACGCATCAACCAAAATGAGTGGTTGACCCACCCGCCACCAGGGTGCGCCAGGATGAACGAGCCACACCTTCCACCATATCAACTTTAGTAAAACTAATCCTAAAACTTTTACCATTACACATTAATTATTTTGTCAGTATTTCAGTAGGCGGAAGTCTTCAGAATGAAGCACTTCATTCACTTTTTCAATAGTAATTTCAACTTATTTCTATTAAGTATGGACGCGTATCAGGGCACTGGGACCCATCTTTAGCACACAAGGAGTACCTTAATACTTGAGAAGATTTATAGCTCTCAACGTATTTCAACTAAAATAATTTTTGGTTTAAGGCTCAATTAGCAAACACTTTTCTGTCTTTTTCAGCCTTTCTGTGACGGAACACACAAGAGTCCTTACCTCAAGATCAAATTACGCCCAGTAAAGTTCGCCGTAGAAAAAAGTCAAGATTATTGGTTATGTAATTGCAAACAAACGCTCAACCGCCCATTCTGCGATGGAACTCACAAAAAAGAAGAAATACAATCGAAATATCTCTAAACGTCTACTTGTCAAATGTGTGTAATGTATAAAAATATTAGTGTTATTAGTTGAATAAAATATCATTAAATGAAATAAATGAAATGTTTCTGTTTAAAATTGTGGCTATGATATTTTGTTTGTGTATCCTGGTCAAGACATATTCAGTTTGAACGGCCAGCATATTCCGTATGAATAATATCATAAATAATAATATTACTTCATTGAATGAAGTAAATAAAATGTTTCAGTTTAAAATTGTGGCTATGATATTTTGTTTGTGTATCCTGGTAAAGACATATTCAGTTTGATCGGCCAGCATATTCCGTATGAATAATATCATGAATAATAATATTAATTCATTGAATGAAGTAAATAAAAAACGGAATATCCATATAAATAATATCAATATTTCCTATTCAACAAATGCTAATAGTTTAAAGTGAATCTCAACATAATGCAGATTTCCCCATTGTCAATGTTCCAGTGAACTTCTTCTTACTATACCTTTACCAATATCGTAAATACTATGGTAATATGTCAAAGAAATACATTGGTTGTAAAATTTTAAAGATTTTTCAAGTGTTGGAATTACAGAAAACCTTGATTTCTCCAAAGTAGCTTCAGAGTTCTAAGAATTGAAATTATAACAGAAAGATTCGGGGCAAGCAACGATTTGAAAACATTTATACAATGATTAAATAAATAAATTTTGACAAATTGATTGTATGGAAAGAGATGCTGTGATATTTCTCCATCAACGTCTCATTCTTTCAGATAAATTTAAAAAAATCTGGTGTGGTACACTCACACAACTTTCCTTGCTCATATTTGAAACTAAGATCAGACTTTTGTATATGTGTATATATAATTGTTTTCAGAGTACTTTTTCCTTTGTGTAAATTGTGAAATTCGATGATTTTCTTTTTTAGTCGTCATTTTTTTAAAGTCGTCAAAACAGCTGTTCTACAGATGAAATATCTCGACTTTGTGTTCTTTTTATGAACTGATCTACCTACCTACCTCATGCACGAGAACGAGGTTACAAAGTCCATTTCTCAAGGATGGGGTGGACCCCCCATTAGTTTCCCTGAAAGGAGACTCATGCCAGTTAATAGAGCTGATAAATAACTATACAGAGTATGAATTTGAAAAAAATCGGTCAAATTATTTTGAGAAAATCGTGAAAAACATGGTTTTTTTAGTAATTATCAGCCATTTTTCTCAAGTATATTATGGAGCTCCTGCAATTTTCTCAGAAATGGGACTCATGTCAGTTGATAGGGCTTATAAATAAATTATAAAGCTATCCATGGTATGAATTTAAAGAAAATCGTTAGAGCCGTTTTTGAGAAAACCGTGAATAACATGGTTTTTTAGTGATTATCCGCCATTTTTCAAAAGAATATTACGGAGCTCCTGCAATTTTCCCAGAAATGAGACTCATGTCAGTTGATAGGGCTTATAAATAGCTACCGGTATCCATGGTATAAATTTGAAGAAAATCGTTAGAGCCGTTTTCGAGAAAATCATGAAAAACATGGTTTTTTAGTAATTATCTACCATTTTTTCCGCCATTTTGAATTCAATTCTATTGAATTGCTTATTGTCAGATCCTCATGGTATAAGGACCTTAAGTTTAAAATTTCAAGTCAATCGGTTGATTAGGAATGGAGTTATCGTGTTCACAGACATACACACACACACACACACACACACAGACCAACACCCAAAAATCATGTTTTTGGACTCAGGGGACCTTGAAACGTATAGAAAACTTGAAATTAGGGTACCTTAATTTTTTTTGGAAAGCAATACTTTCCTTACCTATGCTAGTAGGGCAAGGAAAGTAAAAATCCCCAATAGCAGTTTTTGCACTTACCGATTGTCGGCCGAAATTTATCATCATGACTCCCAGAATTTCTTCCGATTGACTAAGGGGCGGTTTCCGAGCTCGGGATTTAGCTAAGTTCTAGACTTTAAACAGCTGGAGTCAGGAAATTGGCTTTCCGAAACGGGGCGTAGTCTCAGTAAAACGACTAACGACTTTTAAATTAAATTTCGAAAAATTAGAAAATTCAACACAAAATAAAATAAAGATAAGTAGTGTAAAGTTTCAGCTATTTTGAATTATTTAGGAATGTTTAATTTCGTCAAGGAAAAACGTTTCCAATTATAGATATGAGAAAATAAAGATTATCATAAAAACTGCGAGTACGCCTCGTTTCGGAAAAAGCAAATTTTCTGACTCCAGATGTTTAAAGTCTAGAACTTGACTAAATCCCGAGCTCGGAAACCGGCCCTTAACCTAGCGCCGCAGTGCAGGATGGTTTCTTACAGCTTGGCGTTGTTGTCATTCGAGATGGGTGTCTGGCTTGGAAGTGTTTCGGCCGCATTGCAGGATGACTGTTAACGGTTGCCGGAAGATCAAAAGCTGGATTTTTTTCGTTATTTTTCGTGATAGAGAAATTCTGATTGCAGATTCGTTCTCAGTGACCCCAAGCTTAGCCTAAAGGCTCAGAATGTCAACAATGTTTTTAAATAATTAAAAATAATCATGAAAAGTCATTAATATGGTAGTACACCACGTTTCTGGGAACTGTTTACTGGTGACTGGAGTTATTATTGACACACAAAAATCAAAATAATCGTGAGAAAGAAAACTGCTGATGAACGCGAATAAGACCGCCACTCCATTGTTCTATTGTCTCGGCTGCTTGGCTGAGCCTGGCTGGAGGGATCAAATAACCGACTGGTTTGATCTTTCGTCTGTCCGCTAGGTGGAACTACGCCGACCATTGCTGGGTGGAAGATGTTAACCTAGCTCCGCAGTGCAGGCTGGATGCTTGTCTGACTCGGACTAGGCGCTGAGACAGCAAATAATAGCAGCGTTGGTGGGAATGCGAGCGGCCGCAGTAACATCTTCCACCCAGCAATGGTCGGCGTAGTTCCGCCTAGCGGACAGACGAAAGATCAATCCAGTCGGTTATTTGATCCCTCCAGCCAGGCTCAGCCAAGCAGCCGAGACAAAAGAACAATGGAGTGACGGTCTTATTCGCGTCATCAGCAGTTTTCTTTCTCACGATTATTTTTATTTTTGTGTTGCCTATAAACTCCAGTCACCAGTAAAAAGTTTCCAGAAACTTGGTGTACTACAATATTAATGAATTTTCATGATGATTTTTAATTATTTAAAAACATTGTTGACATTCTGAGCCTTTAGGCTAAACTTGGGATCGCTGAGAACGAATCTGCAATCAGAATTTCTCTATCATGAAAAATAACGAAAAAAACCCAGCTGTTGATCTTCCGGCAACCGTTAACAGTCATCCTGCAATGCGGCCTAAACACTTCCAAGCCAGACACCCATCTCAAATGACAACAACGCCAAGCTGTGAGAAACCATCCTGCACTGCGGTGCTAGGTTTACTGCGGCCGCTCGCATTCCCACCAACGCTGCTATTATTTGCTGTCTCAGCGCCTAGTCCGATTTAGCCAAGCAACCAGCCTGCACTGCGGAGCTAGGTTAAGAATCAGCTGTTGTGAGTATTAGAACCAATTATGTGATAATTGTGAGTGTCGGTTGACAATCGGAAAGTGTGAAGACTTCCATTGATGTGAGGTTTGTTCATTTTGACCTTCAATAAATAATGTCTTTTTCTCAAGATTGGTTCTTCATATTCATGCATTTAGCCATGATATGAAAATCTATTAGAAACAAACCGATACAATTCTGTGGAACCCAATGAATTAACTGTTGAAAGAAAACGATTTATTGATTACATCACAGAGTTTTGTTGAGAGAGGGCTTGAACCAGCCATGAAGACACTTGGGGACAGGTGTTGGTGTGAAGAAAGTAGCTCGTCCCAGCTCAGTCCATGTTTTTGCGTCTAGAATCAAGAGTCCCACCTTGTTGTCATAGCCACCAGTCCAGAGTAGAACAGATAATATAACTCCATCATCTTCCGACTGCAAATAGAAAAAAGTTGATTTATTCTTTCAAAAATTAGCTGAATAAAATAATAGCCTATATTTGAGAATGTAAAGATGTAAATTAGTTGAATTAGAATAAAAAAATAATATTAGATAACCGGGATCAGTTGGATGATTCTTTGGACTGGGATACTTGAATGTTAAATCACAGCTATTATTTTTTATTTATTCTTTAGTATTATGTACTGTGAAAGGCTATGAAAAGTGCCAACAATGCCTTCATATAAATTCCTCTAGCTTCAAAACATGGATCTCACTATAATGGTGTATTATGGGGTTGATGTTAAATAAAAATGAAATTCTTTATTGGATTTTACGGTCTACCCACACAACACAACATTTCACAACAATGTAGAATTGTGTTGTTTTTATGCTTGAAACTTGTATATATATGACGTTGATCATACATTCTTCCCCCATCCCATCCTTTCATTTCTACCGTCAATTTACTTTCCTGATACCTTTTTCACCTTCTCAAGGATTGAAGGTTTTCCTTGTACATGGATATCCATAGTTGGAAAAACCCTTCAATCTTTCATCCTTTTTTTTGCACCACTTTCTTTTTATTTTGTTTTAATGTGTATTGTTGTTGTTATTGTTTGCATGTATTCTTTTTGTTAATCTCTGTATTAAACTTTTAAGTGTGTGTAAAAATAAATAAATTGAAATTTGTTAAAGTGTCTTATGCCAATAAAGAAATTTCTATTTCTTCACTAAACACTTCTGAAACTGTGATTGCAATCAATCAATTCATATTGGAAGTATCTGAGTGATAATAAGTTTTCAAACTTGAAAACAAATCAGTCTTATACCTTGATGATCAATCAGTTAATCCAATCCAAATAATCCAATCGATAATACACCGTGGTTCAAAAAGAATACCACAACTTTGAAAATTGACAACTCTGCAAAGAATGAACGGAGAGTGGAGTACTATCCGTCATCGATTCGAGGAAGCTCTAAAGTTTTTTTTAGTTCCTTATTTGGAGCACCACCCCATTGGCACTCATCTGCCTGTGCCTATTTGAATGAAAACTATCCGAGGCAATGAATCGGCCGCCAAGCAGCTCGAGACAGAGCACTTCATCACTGGCCTCCAAGAAGCCCTGAGCTCACCCCCTGCGATTTTTTTCTGTGGGGGTACGTTAAAGATAAGGTGTATCGACCGCCTCTACCAGCTAACATTGAGGAGCTCAAACAAGAAATAACAGCAGCTATACAAACTGTTACGTCCGATATGCTACTGAGGGTGTGGAACGAGTTCGAGTATCGTATTGATATCACTCAAGTGTCTTGAGGGTGTCACATTGAACATTGGTGAACTTGTTTTCTAGTGGGGAAAAACTTATTCAAATACTCTTCATTTTGATTTACAACCCAAGTTTCTATTATGTTTCCTTGATTAAATACAGATTTTCAAAGTTGTGGTATTCTTTTTGTATCACGGTGTATTATTGATACAATAAATCAGTCTTATGACTTGATGATCAATCAGTTAATTCAATGCAAATCGTTAATAATTATTGATTAGAAGTGATTGTGGGAATTGGTACAGATTTAAGTTGAGATGTCCAAAATGTTGGAAAAGTTAAACAACGTTTTTTGCATACCTGTGGTTTCGGTGAAGATACAAAGACAGGCTCACTGGGAAATACGTGATCCTCACACCATGTCTGACAAGACTTGGTTCTTGTGTCCACCTTTATCAGCTGAAAAGTTAGACCTTTATTATTACAACTGCAAAGATCGAAGCTTTTCAATACAGCTACTATTGAGACAAGAACACAATTTTGAAAAACTGAAAAGTAATTCAGTTAATGAGTAGCAGTTATCTGTTATTATAGTTCAATAGTTTTTCGGTTGAATTTCAACTATTAACCAGTAGGCCTTGTTTCTTGGTTAATAGTTGAAATTCAACCGAAAAATTATTGAACTATAATAACAGATAACTGCTACTCATTAACTGAATTACTTTTCAGTTTTTCAAAACTCTTGTTTCTGTTTTATTCAAGACATTACGGTACTAGTTAAATAAGCATTAGACACATAATACCGTAGTTATTTGTATATCTAGAGTGAAAAGTACTGTTTTTTCTCCCTGAGGGAAAAGTTTGAAGCCTGAGGCGAAGCCGAGGGCAACAATTTTCCTGAGGGAGAAAAAGCATCTTTTACTCGTGATGTACAAAACATTTTTCCTCCACCTACATTTTTATAAAAACTGCAAATAAAATAATTTTTAAAAACGTACTTGACCAAACAATGTGTTACAACATAATCTAAAAAGTAAACAGAAACAGCTGGCTTGTAATAATAGTTCTCCGCCGACATCGCTATGCGCTATTGTCGGCAAAAGTTGTAACAACAATGGCCGCCAAAACTACAGCTATGATGAAGTTCCCGTTTCAAATTTGATTAGTTAATGAGGAATATTTATGGCTGGTATTTTGAATAACATGAGATATAAAAAAAATTTATACATTTTCTACTTTCCTTGCCCTATTACCATAGGTAAGGAAAGTATTGCTTTCCGAAAAAAATTAAGGAACCCCAATTTCTATACGTTTCAAGGTCTCCTGAGTCCAAAAAAGTGGTTTTTGGGTATTGGTCTGTATGTGCGTACAGAATTACTAGTAATAATTTTAGCATACAAACATAAATTTCTGGATCAAATGTCTGGTTGAGGTATTGAATTTAGTTGGTTTAATGACTACTCTATATGCTTCCTCATCTGAGCTTAGAACTTCTAACCTATTTCAAATGTACGTTTTTAAAATAGAGATGCTTCCAATGTTATTTAAATAGAGTTACTTTCCTCCCTAGGGAGTTTTTCCGTTTTTCGTCCCGAGAGCGAAAAAGTGACACTTTAGTATTATGTTTCAAGGAGTAAAGTAAGTACCTACTTTAGATAGTAGGTGGAGGAAAAATATATTTATTTTATAATTTTATGTAGATTGATTTTTTTGATTTTGTATAGTTTGGAACACAGTAATGGGCATACAAGGAAAATCTACTAAGTCCATAAAAGTACATTTTTTCAGGAAATCAATTTCTAATTTCTTACATCAATCATAATTTCCTTACAGTTATTTTGCACAAAATAATCTCATACTGCAAGAAATTAAAAAAAATCTTTATTTGCTTGATAATTAATTATTAAACATTCATAGTTAATAGAATAAATTAAAAACTCATGAAAAATGAATATTTGGAGAAATTGGACTTGGTGCATTCTCCTTTTACGCCCACGGATGTTATGTATCATCTTCGGGGTTACTGCATTTTTTCAATAACTACGGCATAAAAGGGTGTGTGCACATAGAGAGCGGTCAGCGGTCTTAGGTGGAGATTTATTTATTAATATGTACTCTTTTAAGACCTCTGCAACTTGGAAAACATCGTGCTTCAAACAGCAATGTTTTTCGTCATCACTATATAGATATACCCTCTCAAGACCGCTGGAACTCTGATCGTCTGACCACTCTCTGTGTTCACACATTCTAAGGCCTGGTTGCTCAAAAACTTGTTGAATTTTAACCGTGATTAGATGCCAGGAGAACCAATCACAGAAGGCATCCTCATATCTGAATGGAAACTTTATCCGATGGGTTCTCATGGCATTTCTTCCATCCTTTTTTTGCACCACTTTCTTTTTATTTTGTTTTAATGTGTATTGTTGCTGTTGTTTGCATGTATTCTTTTTGTTATTCTCTGTATTAAACTTCTATGTGTGTGTAAAAATGAATATTGAATTTTACTGTAAGTTAATCATGCAACAGGCTTTTGTGCAGCCGGCCCTTAGTATTGTAGGCAAAGTTGATTAATAACACCCTATTTAGTTTATTAGTTTTAACAGGCTTTTGAGAAACCGGGCCTAAGTATTTCATACAGAGAGGGTATAACAGCCGAAGACTACTGTTTGAAATATTAAAAAACGTACAAGCTGTTTGAAATTTGGCTTTGAAATCGACAAACAATACTTCTTCAACTTTCAGCACTCATAAAAAGTTCAAAAACGTCGAACAAAGGAACAAATTATAAGATTAGGCTATTATTGGAAATTTCTTCCTCTTTCTAACCATATCCTTTGATTTTGCTCATAATTTTCTAGTCATCAACGCTTTTCAAAATATCGAACAATCGTTATATCTCGATAACTAACGTCGATATAAGAAAATTTTATTTGACATCTTTGTTGGAAATTTCATGTAGAATCTATGGTCATCGGCTATTACATATTTCGTGAGACACTCTGTATAGTAAGTATTATTTATTCATTTATTAATAAATGTATTAAATAATATTTAATTTATTATTAATATATCTATTATATAAATATTATTAAAAAATTCAACTTCCAACGGTACTACACCAATTTTACAGAAAAATAACAAGTAAATAAACAGACCTATAAATATCTTCTTAAAATGTATGTATTCAGGGCTACTGATTTTTCACAATATAATCTTTTATGTTATTTTATAAATATGAGTATGAATAACTGACCGTTCCTGGATTCTCCATATCGACATCGCTCGATATAGCATAGAAATAGCGATACGGTTTGCCCATGTATCTCTCGTAGTAGATCCGCGGCGTCTCACATCCCAGATCGCACAGCAGTTCCGGACAGACGAAGACAGTCTTGTCGAGGAACGCGTATGCGGAGGCGGTGGTTCCGCGCAGGCTCACCAGATTGGTTCCCCATGACTTGTAGTTGAACGGAATCGAGAGCGGAAGAACAAACCGCAGCGGTCTGCCGCGGAACATTTCACAGTAGTCGATGTTCTGGCTGGCGTCCTACAACATAAAATCTATATTCATTCCATATATTTTAAAATTATGAAACTTCCGAAACGGGACAACTCCATATTGTAAAAAAATCTGGTGTGGCGCACTCACACAACTTTCCTTGCCGTTATGAAAATTGATCACCTGACGCTAGTGTTCCCGCGCATCTCAAGTCTACTATTCAAAGATTTGAGCCAGCTGGTGACAGGGCAATAACGCTGGAGACACACGAGGTCTGCTATCTCGTCATAGTGAATCATTTAATAGAATCAACAGTTGCCAACAGTTTACAATAATTGGATAATCACATTTTCTCTAATTTCGAGCTTATTTTTAATTTTAGGTGAAAATGTTACTTGACATTAATTGTAGAGATTCTCATGCTAAATCTTTTCCACTCGATTTTTTTTTTTGAATTGTATCTGAAGCCTGATAATTGAGAATCTAAAATAAAACTTTGCATAGATGGGGCGGAGCTCCTGAAATTTTTACAGATATGGCACTTGTGGCAGTTGATAGAGCTTATCGATGACTATTCTAGGTATATAACTTTAATCAAAATCGTTGGAGCCGTTTTCGAGAAAATCGCGAGAACCCTGCTGCTTTTGACAACATTTTCGCCATTTTAGCCGCCATCTTGAATCGCATTTGATCGAAATTGTTCGTGTCGGATCCTTATAGTGTAAGGACCTTTCCGAGAAGTTAAAAAATGCGCAATGGAAAAGAAATATGATTTTGTATGGATTCGGGACAGCAACGTTCTAGTGAAAAAGGATGAAGCGAGCAAGAGTGTGGTGGTGATAAAAAATGAAAGCGATATTTCAAAGCTGTAAGGTAATCATAAATCACTGGTAAGTTTGTAATGGATATTTGTGATTTACTTGATGACTTAGAAAATATGAATAATAATGAATCAATTAATCTATGTGATTTGAACGAAGTGAAAGTTTTTTTTGCAATGATTCGAATTTAAAACTTTTTCATTTAAATATCAGGAGTATAAGGGAAAATTTTGATGAATTGTTATTTTGTTGTCTGGTCTTGATGTCGCGTTTGATATTATAGTATTAACTGAGTCTTGGCTCACACACGATATAACTGGATTTGATATCTCTGGCTATAACAAAATCATAAAGCCAACAAAATTTAATAAATGTGATGGCATTGTAGTATACATAAAGAATGAACTTAATTATAATATTTTGGAAGTAGATATAGATTATGCCAATGTTTTGAATTTCAAATTAGTGTATGATGAATTGGAGTTTTATTGCACAGCTTTATATAGGTCACCAGAAACTGATATAGCGTGTTTTGTGGATGCTCTAGAGATTTTTCTGAATGAGACAGCACATTTCGAAAATAGGTTAATTGTTGGTGACTCTAATATTGATATTCTTGATAAAAATTTGTCTCTTGTGGGTAATAGATTTTTGGATAATCTTCTTGAATATGGCTTTATAAATTATCTCTATGGCATTACTAGATGTACTACTGTTTTAAGTGAATCGTGTATCGATCAGATCTTTTTGAAAAGTAAGCATTGTCTATTCAAATCAGCTATATATAATTGTGCAATCACAGATCACAATGCAGTGATGTGTTGTGTAGAACGTAAGAGCCGGTTGTCATATGGCAGAGATGTTGAATCTGATTCCCAGGATATTCAGGATTTATTATTTAATGAAGATGTTTTTCAATCAAAAATTAAAACAGAAACATGGAACGATGTTCTTCAGGAGAACGATCCCAGACTAGCTTTCTCTTTGTTTTATGATAGACTTCGTTCATTATTTGACTCTGCAAAAACTGTTAGGAGAAGGATTAGTAATAATACAAAGAAAATCAAACCTTGGGTGACTAATGGTATTCTTCGATGTATGAGGCGAAGAGACAAAATGTCTCTTAAGGTTCGTAAACAACCATTTAATGTACAGCTGATGGATTGTTTTAAATCATATAATCGAACACTGAAGTCGGCATTGCGAACTCTAAAGGAACAGTAGACTATTTCAAGAATAAATTAGTTGAATGTGGAAATAATCTAAGGGCTGTAAGGAAGGTTGTGAATGAAGCAACAGATACCCCTTGTAAAACTAATTGTTCTATTAAAGTTGGTTACCAAGGATAATCGCATTTTGAGATCTTATCAAGTAAATGAAATAGCAGAGGAGCTTAATGAACATTTTGTGAGTGTTGGTAGAAGAATTTATGAAAAAATTACTAAGGTAAAGGACAAGATTTTTAGGGAAAAAACTAATAGATTGTTTTGTAATTCGTTTTTCTTTTTTCCTGTCATAGCAGAGGAAATTGATATGTGTATTAAAAACTTGAAGAAAGGGGTAGCACCAGGATTTGATGGAATTTTTTCTAAATGTCTGAGTTCAAATTCTCGCATAATTTCAGTTCCTCTGGCTCATGTAATAAATTTATCCTTTTTGAATGGTGTTTTCCCCGACGAGTTGAAAAAGGCCACTGTTATTCCTTTGCATAAGAATGGTAACAAAAGTGATCCAGGGAACTATCGCCCAATTTCTCTGCTTTCATGCTTGTCAAAGGTGATTGAGAAATGTGTTAAGACTCGTTTGGTCGAATTCTTGGAAAAATATGAAATTTCATCTAATTGCCAATTTGGTTTTCGTAAGGGTGTAAGTACTTCTGATGCTGTATATAATGTTACTAAGAGAATTATGGAAACACTGGACAGGGAAGAAAAATGTATAGCTGTGTTTTTAAATCTCCAGAAGACTTTTGATACAGTGGACCACAATATTTTATTTAGAAAGTTAGAAGGTATTGGAATTAGAGGTGTTGCTTTGGGTTTCTTCAAAAGCTATCTCAGTTGTAGATCACAGGTGGTTGGTGTTGATGGTATAATGAGCTCAGAATTAGAAATTACGATGGGTGTGCCACAGGGAACAGTTCTGGGTCCAATATTATTTTTGATTTACATTAATGACTTACTCAAGATAGAGCTTGAGAGCTGTTCTTTGTTTTCTTTTGCTGACGACACTGTTGCTATTTTCTGTGCATCAAAATGGGAAGATGTTTTTTGTAGAGCTAATGAGGGTTTGAAAGTTATAAAAAACTGGTTAGATTTCAACTTAGTTTAAATATAGCAAAAACTACTGCAGTGTCATTTTCTTTGACCTCAGCAGGTCGGCCAGATAACCAGGGGAGTTTGACTTTTCATGAAACTGGATGCGATGATAATAGTTGTCTATGTCCTATAATAATATTTAAGAACAGCACCAAATACTTGGGAATAATCATTGATAAGCATTTGAAATGGAGAGACCATATTTCATATTTATATTCTAGGTTGAGGAAGACGCTGTATAAGTTTGTTCAACTGAGAAATATTTTTACAGTTGAGCAAATTAAAATGGTTTTCTTTGCGCTTGTGCAGTCAGTTGTGCGATATGGTATAATTGGCTGGGGTGGTTGTGGTGTTACCGTTCTTAAGCCTCTTATAGTATTGTATAAGAAAATTATTAAAATATGCTTGAAAAAACCGGTTAGATATCCAACAAATTTGCTCTATAAAGGATTTAATGTTCTCAGTATTGAGCACTTGTATGATCTTGACCTAGCTAGTTTTGTCTATTCGTGGCCCAATAGATTCCCTATAGCCCCTCATGGCGGCTATGTTACTCGTAGACAATCTGAGAGATTTTTGCTAGAACCACCTTGTAGAACAGCGGCTGCCAGTGCTCATGCAGCGTATTATGGTCCTAGACTTTTAAACCGTCTGTTGCTTGAAGTTTCTGGAGCATCCCAATGTATACCAATTTGTTATTATTCTTTCACTTTCAAAACTTTTAGACAGTATCTTTGACACTACTTATTAGGGAGACAAAATGAAGACTAATTTTGATTTATTTCTCAAATCTGTTTGTAAATCTCAATTCTATTCTTAAAATACATATCTTACTTAGTATAACAGAGCAGAAGAGAATTTGTTGTTTTATTTTTAAATATTGGTGATCTTTATCTTTGATGTAGAACATATAGTTGAATCTCAATTAGGCCTATACTGATTACAAGAGCAACATTTGTATGAAAATAGCATAAGAGAATGGAATTTTTTTTCTTTTTTTCTTGATATTGTAATGTAAAATTATAAAATCTAATTATGTTATTAATATTACAATGTATATTAGTATCTTATGCTATCCAACATTCTAGAGATACACCATCCCTCATCACAAGCTTTGCTTAAAGAGGGATGCAACATATTATTTAGAATATGATATTTTATGTAAATATTCATTATTTTATAAAGAATTTGTATTTTATGTTTGTAAGTATGAATTGTATATTAATTTTTTGTTGACATTAATAAATTGAAATTGAATTGAAATTGACCTTAAGCTCCAAGTTTCAAGTCATTCCGTTAATTGGGAGATGAGATATCGTGTACACAGACGCACATACACTCATACACACATACAGACCAATACCCAAAAACCACTTTTTTGGACTCAGGTGACCTTAAACGTATGGAAATTTAGAAATTGGGGTACCTTAATTTTTTTCGGAAAGCAATACTTTCCTTACCTATGGTAATAGGGCAAGGAAAGTAATATTTCGTAACTTTCGAAATGTTAAGCTTGAATGTGGGCTACCCATAAACCTGCCCCTATAGTAATGCCCACGTCATAATGGCAATAATTCTAAGAACTATATAGAACTCAATAATTCCAGAACATAATTCTAAGTCAACTTTACGTAGCAAGCTACGTTGAAAGTGTCCTGGACGCCAACTAACCCACAATCTATACAAGACGTCATTCTATATGATCCTCTAATCGTGTTGACGTGGAGAATAGTGGATGTGTTGAGCTGTGAAATTGGATTGTACTTCATGGCGGTGAGAAACGAAAGAGAGAGAATAGTTGGTAGATGGAGGATGAAGAGAGAACACAATCATTGGTGTTGCTATCCTTGTCTATCATTAGACAAAGCAGATAGCACTATCCTTTTCTAGCTCTGCCCATTGCCAGATCGTTTTCTAACAATGTAGAAATAAAGATGGTTAACAAAATATGATTAATCTCAATTATAAGCATTTATTATCAAGTTATTGAAAATATATTCTCTTGACGATTAGTATATAGGCTAATTATTGATCACTTTTAACAAGAATGTAAAATTAATATTCCATCAAAAACATCGGTATCAGTTATCTTCTATAGAAGGCAGTGGCAAGGCAGCGAATCGGCAATGCTGCTCTCCTAGCCATTTCTCCATAGCCATTATAACGTAGACCTCACCAAGTTTCCTGAACGAAATCAAAGTCATTTTTAAACATAGTAGGAATTGAGGGATTGATTTCATCATACATAGTATATGTTGCAGTGAGCTACCCACGGTAAACTACAAAAGCTCGGGACACATATAACCGCACCGAGCCCGTGCCGAGGCACGGCCGAGCTACGTCAGCGACACTGTGATGATGGTAGGAGAACACACATATCCGTGCGACAGCCGAGCGGCAGCAGTGTCTCAGTTATGTAGTGCTACTGTGGTCTAATTTCTGAATATGTTAATAATATAACACTATTAAAGCGTGTTACATCCGATTTAAATTTATATATTTTTTCAATTTTAAACTAATTAACTGTAGACGGTAAGAATCATAGTGCTGGTATATATTTCGATTCATATAACAATACCACAATCAGTCATGTATCGGAAATATATATCAGCAATAAAATTGTTATTTTCTGCCTTATGTATCTAAACGTAATAAGTTTTAAATTTACAATTTGAGACACAGTCACGGGTTCCTTCTTTTATACTTTTTGTTGTTTATTTCATTATTTATTATATTATTATGTCTATCATACCTTTGGCTTGACTTATTATTTGATTATACTTTTACTTTTGGTTCAACATATTTTCACTTTGATCATAAAAAACTGGAAAATTCCGTATCTCATCAATAAGTTTTTTACTCTCTATGTTAAACGAGCCCGCACCGTCTCGTCAAAGAGTGAACTGAACTAGTCGGTGACGGCTCGGGCAACAAACACGGTGACGTTGCTGACGCGGTGCGGTAGTATGTGTCCCGTTTGAAAGCATTTGTTTTCTCACTCACCATAGTACGTCCGTCACACGGGCGTGCCGCGGCGCGGGCTCGATGTGTGGCCCGGCCATAACTCGTATTATCTGTTTAGGCCTACTTTTATAATATTATTGATACGGTATCCATATTGTAAGTTATAATAATTCAAAACACACTGTTAATGGTAAGCAATCATTGGCTAGTCAAACTTCATGCAATTCTTCTAAACGTTTCACTTCACCTTAATGTATTTTTTTCAAATGTGTATAAATAGGAACAATCCACAGAGAATCGAAATTATTCATTGGTTCAATTTTCTTGAAATATTATTTATATAGATACCGGAGTATCATTGAGCTAAAATAAAATTGTTCTCCAGAAAGTAGAAAATACTATTTTAAATTATCCACAGTACGGTACCTGAAGTGCTTGAATGTACATGCAATCTAACATCGTAGCATCTCTATAACAGCAGATATCCAAGATTAGATGACCGTCCTCTTCATACTGGTTTATAATGTGCAGAAAGAAGAAGGGATCCGCAAAGTACTTCTTAACTGGTTTGCCGGTTTTTCTATCTATCAGATGAATTACCGTCTGAAAATGAATTAAGACAGTGAAATTCTTTTGATAATTCATAAATTCCTTCTAGAGGAGAAGCATTGAGTGCATTTTATGATAACTATTGTGGAATTATTTGAATAATGTATTATTTTCTCGATATTGTGATTGATTAGGCAATTTTTTGAAACTTACTTGAATACATTCGACTGGGTAGCAGAAAATACAAAATCACTCATCTGTTCTGAAGCCGTGTCCACACTGAACAAATGTTCGACATACATGTTCGGCAAACATGTTTGTTGAGAAGCCCAGGGACAAACATTTTAAAAAGTTTGGACAATCATTGTTTGTCAAACAAAAAATTACTGTCTTTACAAACATTTTCAGTGTTGACAGCTGTAAAACATAAAACCTGTTCTTCCCACTTACAAATATTTTGTTTGGTGACGCGTCCACACTGGCCACGGGCAAACATTGTTTGTCAAACATAATAGAATTTGCCCAAACTTTTTCTACAAACATGTTTGTCGAACAAATTTTTTCAGTGTGGACACGGCTTGAGAGGAATTTATTTTGGAAAATGGTTTAAACTTGCTCCTCCAGAATAATATAGGCTACTTGCTCTTTCAAAACTATGTACTTGCTATAATGATATACTTGCAATTTTAAAAAGAGACTAATATTTAGCTGTAATTTTTTCAACGAAGTTATTTACCATTCAGATGTTGTATAAAAAATACTAATACTCATCATACAAATAAGTAAGACAGGCAAATGTATATGTGATGAATCTTTGAAAAACTCCTGAAAAGTGTTTAATGCCATAAGAATTTACAAATCAAACTAGAAACTAGTCAAATTTTTACTATATACTACCATATTATTCATGACTTAATAATATCAAGTAACCTGGCTGGCTCAGATCTGGTGTCAGGTCGCAGCTGATCAATTTCAGGGCCTTTGACATGACTTAACGTCTGCGTTTTAGGCAGCCGGGACCGACAGACTTACCGTGGCCTTCCGAAACACGGAAGTGGCCAGAGGTAAATATCTTGCCCGGACTGGGATTTGGACCCGGCCCTCTGGATTATAAAGCAAGCATCATATATCCAATCGACTACGGCCACTCACATTGTATACTAAGACTCCAGACCAGAGTTCCAGACCACACAGGCAATAGGTACCTAGCTTATCAATCTATTAACTATTTGCCTATGTTTTTAAATGTAAATGAATATAATTATGACACGACTTGTAATTTTTTAACAGTCTCTAATCACAGACTCTGTTTGGAGACTGTTGATAACATTAACTTCAACATGACAACCAATAATGTTTTAGAACAATCTTTGAAGTTCCTGAATAGCAAAAAACTTACTTTTTCATTCTTCTTCCACTGCAAACAGGGAGCCATCGGTTTATTCTGAACGTGACGGGAGATCATAGACGTGAATGATATCGAGAGAGGCTGCTCAACTATTATGAAGAAGTTGTCTGTGATGCCAAAAGTGTGCATGTAGGATGGATTCAGTTTCCAGCGCGCGGAAACTGAACCAACCACTTTTGCTTTGTCGAACGCAGTTTTGCCATCGGCTGGAATCAAAACGAATCAAGTCTAATTATCCCAGAACATATGGTTGTGTGGCAGAGAGGACCTGGAGTCCTAACTCCGCCTAATAGAGGCAAATACTCAATAAATCAATCAATCAAAATAGTTACATTATTGTAAAGAACACAACAGGTACGGTATAGAGAATTTGGAATCTCTCTAAAAGACTGTGCAGGGAAAGATAGTGGAATAGGAACAAGTCGAAGTTCAGTTTCCAGCGTGCGGAAACTTAACCAACCACTTCCGCTTTGTTGAACGCAGTTTTGCCATCGGCTGGAATCAAACTGAATCAGATCTTATTATTACAAAACAATGTTTCACTGTGTAGTGGAAATGGAAAAGGCTGAAAGTGCCAAAAAATCAAAAATATTTTTTTTTCTTGGAATGTATTGTAATAGTATATTTCGCACCTAGGACCGAAAATTAGACTTTTCTGGCTCGAAATCGGTTTTCAAGTCCGAGGCCGTAGGCCGAGGACTAGAAAAGATTGAGAGCCGGAAAAACATTTTTGCCCATGGTGAGAACGTTATTTTTCGCCACACAGAAAAATAAACAATATAAATATGAGAATAATTGTTTATTAGGCACTTCCAAAAGCAAAACAGGAAGGTCATAGCTCTAGCAAATCAGAGGTAATCTGAATATCAGGAAATTGTCCAAGTATTTTTATTTTTTATTCTGATTTGTCTAAATAACCTAAAAGATTATGTTCAATTATGTAAGAGGTTGAGTTTATACTTTTTATTCTTCCAAATGCCAATAAGATTATTATTATAATAAATGTTTTGATTATTGAACACAAATAATGAAAAGTTTTTTGATCAGCTGTTTTAGCACACTTGAAATTTGGACAATCTGAATGTCAACGTCAACAATGCTTGTTCGGAAGTTTAGGTTAGAAGTTCTATCCTACTCTGAAAATCGAATTTGAATAGTTTATAATATATATCTTATCTGTATTTTATTCAACCAAATAAAATGATAGTATCTCATTGCAGAATACTTATTCAATTCTAGAAGCATAAACTGATTCCGTTTCATAAACCATTTTGTAAACACGTTCACATCAAATCAGAATCAGCTGACTTCAAGGTTATTTTACAGCCCTAGGGCCGTAAAACATTTACCGGCCTGGTCAGAAAACAATCATTTTTGGCCTCCATATGACGCACGAAAACCAGCTCATTACATCCAAGTTGGGCGAAAAAGTCATTGCCAATAACCTAGGAGATGTTGTAAGTGCCAATAAAATTCCTACTAGTTACTAGAACAGTCGCAAGGAGCAGCACATGTGGAAGTGACATCCAACTGTCCATGGAAAACGCTGTAAGTGCCACCCGCCATGATGAATGTGCCCCACACTGCAACAAGTAGACTAGGTCAGTAGCCAATGCTTCGTGTATGGTAGCACCACGGAATAAGCATAGTGTTTCTTTCCTCTGTGGTAGCACGCGTTCCTAACATCTCGCTTCGATTCTGTCTTTGTGTTCTGTGTATTTCGGTGTGTTTTCGTGATTAGTAATTCAGTTTGTGTTGGTGGTTAAGTTGATGATGAGTGAAAATAGGAAACAAGGCCCAAACAAAACTCATTTAATCAAAGAACGACAGAGAGCTAGGGAGAAAGGACTCCCTTATCAAACAAGTAGAGGCAAGACTGTACAAGGTAAGCCCAAACCCTCTAATTGCGCCACTTGCTCGTTCAAGTATACGTGTAGAGACTTAACTGCGGATTATAAACAGTTACTATTCCTAGATTTTTATAAAATAAATGAACAGAACCAAGGAACATATCTATTGAATCACATACAACTTGTACCTGTTGGTCGTAGGCGTCACAGGCGAAGTATGATGACGCAGAGGAGAGCAGGCGCTCTTGTACTTTCACATATCATGCGCCTGACGGTAAGGGTAAAAATGTGCAAGTTTGCAGTAAAACATTTCGGGTCATTTTTAGAGTTACTCCTAGAAAACTCCAAACAATTCAACTTAAGTATAAACAGGGTAGCTTGGTGTACAATGACACCAGAGGACAGAATGAAAAATCACATATACACAAATATCGATTTACATACAATGATTGGGATTTAGTTCGCCAACATGTGAATTATTCATTCCCCAAATATGAGAGCCACTATTCCCGCAAAAGAACAACGAATGAATTTTTATCACCTGACTTGAATAAACATCGTATGTTCCAATGTTCCAAAGCACAATATCCAACTAGTGAAGTGACATACAAATACTATGCTCAAGTTTTCCAATCAGACTTTCCAAAACTGAAATTTAAATGTTTAGCAACAGACTCTTGCAAAAAAATGTGACATGTTCAAAGTGCAAAGACTTCAAGCTTCCAGTGAAAATGTCAGGAATGAGATGAAAGGCAAGAATTACATCATAGGAAATCAGAAAAAGCACAAGAGTGTATGAAGAATGATATTATATCTTCCCAGCTTCCAAGTTCTAACGCCAACTGTTTATGTATGGACTTGCAACAAGTCATGTTCGTTCCCATGGTTACCCATAGTGATATGTTTTATTCCAGACTACTGTCATGTTACAACTTGGGAATTCACGTGAATAATCATGGGTCTGCATATATGTGTATGTGGCATGAAGGGGTTGGTGGGCGGGGAGCTAATGAAATATCATCTTGTTTCTTTAAGGTTGTTACTTCTGAGTCCCTATTGACAAGAAGAAGGCTAATTTTGTGGTGTGACAACTGTGGAGCACAGAACAAGAACCAGTTTCTTTTAATGGCAGTCATTTATTTGGTTAAAAAAGGATTCTATCGCTCTATTGATTTAAAATATTTAGTTAGTGGGCATAGTTATATGAACTGCGACCGCGACTTTGGAGTTATCGAGAAGAGACGCAAAACTTGTAAAGCAATGGTCCCGAGAGATTTAGAAAATATAGTTGCAACTGCTTGTGTAAAGAATCCTTTCAACGTTGTGTCTATGAAAACGGGAGATTTTATTGACTTCAAAGAGCTTGCTAAAAACTACCTCAACACTAAAAACCTAAAAATAAGTAAAATTTCACATTTTTGTATTTCATATAAGAATCCGGGTATTGTAAAAGTGGCTTCACATTTGGGAATGGGGGAAGATATTGTTACTTGGGAGAAGGTTCATGTTTTAAAAAAGAATGTAAACCTTGAAGACCTTCCTGATGTTGATGAATTACCAAAAGTTCAATTCCAATGTAAAATATCGCAAGAGAAAAAGAATGATCTGGGAGGAATGATTCAATACTTGAAAGAGGAAGAGGATAAAGCGTTCTACAGAGCCATTATAGATAGACTTCTATAGCCTACCGTGAACGAGTAAGGAGGTGATAATCAGGAGGAAGAAGAAGCCGAAGATGACAACTAGGAAGTGAAGCAGAAGAAGAAGAAGTGAGGAATGCATTCTGCTAATCCAAAACAAAGACAATATGTGAGTTTTGCATTATCATTTTGTTTTAAATATTTTATTTTATTCTCATTATGTTATGCCATTATTTTTATTCCTAATGTTATTCTTATGTTGAGCATATTCCACTTTTCAAATAATTTATGAACTCTCAAGTTTTTCAAATGAATATTACCAAGAGTTTTTAAAGGAAGGTTGAACATGTTAAGTTAACAGTATGGGAAAGTAGCAGTATGTTTACATGATTTTGAAAACTATAACCAAAACTCAGAGATTACTAAGAAAGAAGCAAAACTACTATGAACATACATCATTCTTATCTAATGAATAATGGACTTTCAGCCTTTTCAGGCGCACACCATGGCACTTACAGCATTTCCCAAGAAGATAAGCATGATACATTCAGCTTTTTCAAAGCAAAATCAATTAAAATTAGTAGAAATAGAAGAATAGGTACTGTTGAAATACGAAATTATTATATGTCCTGTGTTTCAATATGATTTTATTGCATTTTAAAAGGTTGAGATGGGAGTTGAAATGAGTTTTTATTGAATACTGAAAATTTTACTCCCTGGTAGGCCTACTTTCAGCCTTTTCCATTTCCATTACACTATTGTAAAGAACACAATAGGTACATAGTATTTGGAATCCCCTTACAAGACTATGTGCAGGTTGCACAAAAGCCGGTTAAATTTTATTCGTGATTAATTCCACAAGAACCAATAAAAGAAACTGTCTTTTAAAAAAGCATTCTCTGATTGGTTCTCGTGAGATTAAACACGGTTACAATTTAACCGGATTTTGTGCAACCGAGTCAATACCATCTGTGAAAACTGGTAAATCTAATTTGAAAATGATCCCAGGAGCCCATATACCGGTACTTGGGCGAAATGTGCACTGCCCATTGCCGTTGCTCTACCCATATATTCTGTTTGAGGACCAATATTAGTAGCAAAATGGTCGAAGCTGAAAATATGTTTATATGTGAAAACAATCGTTAAAAGGTCAAGTCTAACAGTGTAGGTACCCAGAAACTATCCAACATAAAAAGGCTTAATAACAAATTATTGTAGCGAACAAAACTACCCCTAGAGATATTTTAACTCATCTTCGACTGGAGGTAGCCTATTAACAACTAAAATGATTCATCTTCTCATCTTGTTTGTTTTTATTGGAGTTTAAGGATAAAATAGCAAACAAACTCTTTGCGATAGAATGCGATGAACAAATATTTTGGTTGAGTAGTATAGACCTACCGTAGTTTTGGTCACTGACCTATTTGTGAGGGTGGTGGAAACTTGACAATGTTGAAGCAGGGACCGCAGCAGTTGAAGCCAATGCCCACATTGAAGACGGTACCATCGTTCATCACATGTGGATGAGAGGTGTGGTTGACAATATTCACATGCTCCGAGATATTCACCTGCTCAAAAACAAGCACTACATTCAAATGCCTCTTCTAAAAGATTCTAAAATCTATTTAATTTCAAATTTCGTAGCTGAAGAATAATGAATTTTAAATATTTCATGTTGTTCATCAAATTACAATGTGCAATAATTGGTCAATCTTCATAAATTAGTGATGGTCACTTTCTACAAAGTTTGTTCAACTATTATTTTGTTCATGAAGGGCGGAGTCAGGACTCTTGAACATTTAAACCCGTTTAATCAATGTATGGTCGCATTTATTATAATGTGCATCAACTGAGTCAGCTGATAGTTTAAACTCGATTTAAAACTTTTTCGGAGAAAGCGACCCATGTACTTAACGAAATAAACTTTAATGTCTTCTCAAAGGTGTCGTTAACAATTTTTTCGCTTATCATTCCTAAATAGCCTAGCTTTTTTGAATAGGAGTTAAATAGCTGAAGAAATTTTTACTATTATGATAAATTATCCATTAATCTGGGTACCTAATCTGTAGTGAGATCCACGTTATAATGACAGTATTTGATGAGGAAAAAATTGTGTTGCTATCGTTGTCGCTATCATTCCATACAGCAGATATCATTTCAAGCTCCACAACTCTGTCAATTGCTATCGTTGTCGCTATCATTCCATACAGCAGATATCATTTCAAGCTCCGCAACTCTGTCAGATTGTTTTTCAACAATGTCGAATTACAATCAATTGACGCAAAATATTCAATAACAATTTGTAAATGTGTTAATTTATCATTGTAATAGTAGATTTCGCACCTAGGGCCGAAAATGAGACTTTTCCGGCTCGAAATCGGGTTTAATAGAAAAGATTGAGAGCGGGAAACACATTTTTGCCCATGGTGCGAATGCTATTTTTCGCCACACCGAAAAATAAAACAATATACATGTATGAGAATAATTGTTTATTGGGCACTTCCGAAAGCAAAACTAGAAGGTCATAGCTCTAGCAAATCTGAGGTTATCTGAATATCAGGAAATTGTCCAAGTATTTTTTATTTTCCATTCTGATTTGTCTTAATAACCTAAAAGATTATGTTCAATTATGTGGGAGGTTGAGTTTATACTTTTTTATTCTTTCAAATGACAATAAGATGATATTATTATAAATATTTTAATTGTTGAATAATAAACACAAATAATGAAAAGTTTTTGATCAGCTGTTTTAGCACACTTGAAATTTGGCCAATCTGAATGTCAACGTCAACAATGCTTGTTGTCATCAACTTCGGAAGTTTAGGTTACAAGTTCTATCCTACTCTGAAAATCGAATTTGAATAGTTTATAATATTTATATCTTATCTGTATTTCATTCATCCAAATAAAATGATAGTAGGCCTATCTCATTGCAGAATACTTATTCAATTCTAGAAGCATAAACTGATTCCGTTTCATAAACCATTTTGTAAACACGTTCACATCAAATCAGAATCAGCTGACTTCAAGGTTATTTTACAGCCCTAGGGCTGTAAAACTTTTACCGGCCTGGTCAGAAAACAATCATTTATCAATCATATGGAGGCCGAAAATGATTGTTTTCTGACCAGGCCGGTAAGAGTTTTACGACATTCAGATTGGCCAAATTTCAAGTGTGCTAAAACAGCTGATCAAAAAACTTTTCATCATTTGTGTTTATTATTCAAGAATCAAAACATTTATAATAATATCATCTTATTGTCATTTGGAAGAATAAAAAGTATAAACTCAACCTCTTACATAATTGAACATAATCTTTTAGGTTATTTAGACAAATCAGAATAAAAAATAAAATTACTTGGACAATTTCCTGATATTCAGATTACCTCAGATTTACTAGAGCTATGACCTTCCTGTTTTGCTTTCGGAAGTGCCTAATAAACAATTATTCTCATATTTATATTGTTTATTTTTCTGTGTGGCGAAAAATAACGTTCTCACCATGGGCAAAAATGTTTTTCCGGCTACAATCTTTTCTAGTCCTCAGCCTACGGCCTCGGACTTGAAAACCGATTTCGAGCCGGAAAAGTCTCATTTTCGGCCCAAGGTGCGAAATATAGCCTACTATTCTTGACGAATAAAATACAATCTCATGTCGTTTGAATAGATTCAATCAATCTCATGTCGATTAAATAGATTTGATTAATCTAATGTGGATGGATTGAATAGAAATTAAATGATAATTACCCTTTCTAATGTATCCAAAGTTTCTGAATCGATGCGGTGTATAACACTAGTCTCTGCGAACGCATACAGCTCATCACCGAATGGGTAGATCGATATCATTGCATTGTCCGACATTTCTCCGGGATTGAAGAGCACTGAAAACCTGTAGAGAGAAGGATGTTCTCAGGACAGTAGAAAACGCAAATCGTAATAATTTCAACTACTCTCTTATTAAATATAAAGAAAATAAAAATCTCAGTATCCTTTTTTTAAAATATTTTATCACAACATAAAAATTCATATCACTTGAAAATGGCATAAATGACCGAAACATGTTGTGATAAAATATTTAAAAAAAAGGGTACTGAGATTTTTATTTTCTTTATATTTATATTACAAGTAGCCCTATACAGGAAAGAGATACTCTCTTATTGTTTAGGTAAGTTATAATGTAAGCAAAAGTTTTTTCTTCATAAGAAGTTGATACCCAAATATTAATCCAAGGCTTGGTGTGCGAGGTATGATGAAATAGTTTCGACATAGCAGTCAGGTATTTATGAAAGCTATTAGCTTCTACTCACATTAGTGGAGCGCTTTCGGACACTAGGCCCTTCATCAACACTGGTTGACACTTCTATGATTATTTAACAAGCAGTTCGTAATGGAATCAAACATTGAAGAAATAGTTTCTTGTTGATTCCGAACCATAACTGTCATCAGTCCCAATCTTCTCCCCGCTTGCTTTCCCCATGAACCCAACCAAAGCTCGAAACTGCAAATATTTCGTGAACCGAGTATAACTCGGCTCGAAATTAAGATACCAAGCTGACTTTGATTAAATGATTTGGCCGGATGAGATTGTAATAACAGCACAGTATGAGCATGAGGGACTACCAGCGTCACATAGCTCCACAAAAAAATCTGGTGTGGTGCACTCACACAACTTTCCTTGCCGTTATGAAAATTGATCAACTGACGCTAGTGTTCCCGCGCATCTCAAGTCTACTTTTCTAAGATCTGAGCCAGCTGGTGACAGGACAATAGCGCTGCAGACACACGAAGTCTGCTACTTCTTCATTGTGAATGATTTAATAGAATCAACAGTTGCCAATTGAATAATCTTATTTCCTGGAATTTCGAGCTTATTTTCAATTTTAGGTGGAAATGCTGCTAAACATTAATTGTAGAGATTTTCATGCTCAATATTTTCCACTTGATTTTTTTTTGTTTATATCGTATCTGAAGCCTGATAATTTGGGAATCTAAAATCAAACTTTGCATAGATGGTGCAGTGCTCCTGAAATTTTTACAGATATGATACTTTGTGGCAGTTGATAGAGCCTATCAATGACTTTTCTAGGTATGAATTTGATCAAAATCGTTGGAGCCGTTTCCGAGAAAATCACGAAAAACCCTGTTTTTGACAACATTTTCGCCATTTTAGCCGCCATCTTGAATTGCATTTGATCGAAAATGTTCGTGTCGGATCCTTATAGTGTAAGGACCTTAAGTTCCAAATTTCAAGTCATTCCGTTAATTGGGAGATGAGATATCCTGTACACAGGCGCACATACACTCAAAAGCTGCGTACACATATTCGTGCTTCCAACCAGCACCGAGCACGCTCCTCCCTCGTACCGCCCTCGTACCGCCATCGAACCACAGTCGGACCGCCCACGCACCCATCATGAACGTTACGGAAGATGTTAGATCTCGCGTTCCCCGGTCGAACTACTCTTGCTCCCCGGTCGATCATCAATCGCTCTGCTAGAGTGACGTTCGGTTGCGGAGCAGAGCGAGAGTCTGTACGCACCTATACACACATACACACACACACACACACACACACACACACACACACACACACACACAACACACACCACACACACACACACCACCACACACACACAACACACACACACACACACACACACACCACACACACACACACACACACACACACCACACACACACACACACACACACACACACACACACACACACACACACCACACACACACAACACACACACACACACCACACCACACACACACACACACACACACACCACACACACACACACACACACACACACACACACACACACAACACACACACACACACACACACAACCACACACACACACACCACACACACACACACACAACACACACACACAACACCACACACACACACACACACACAACACACACACACACACACACACACACACACACAACACCACACACACACACACACACACACCACCACACACACACAACACACACACACACCACACACACAACACACACACACCAACACACACACAACACACACACACACACAACACACACACACACACACACACACACACACCACACCACACACACATACAGACCAATACCCAAAAACCACTTTTTTGGACTCAGGGGACCTTGAAACGTATAGAAATTTAGAAATTGGGGTACCTTAATTTTTTTCGGAAAGCAATACTTTCCTTACCTATGGTAATAGGGCAAGGAAAGTAGAAAAATTACTAGGAATATCTGCTTGAGTTAACAATTAAATTTGGAATATAAACGTCCTAATCAATCTGCTTAGGCCAATGTCATACGAGCGGCGTTGGCAATGCTGGACCAAGTTATTAATATACACAGTGTTGTTTACGCCACGGCAATACCGCTCGTATAACATGGGCCTTATACTTGCTTTTATCTATGATGATAGTTTACACTTCAGTTTCCCGAAAAAATGCTTCGTATATAGAAGTTGTAGGTCGTTCAAAGCCCTTTAAAATGGAGTATTTTAAGTCACACATTTTTTATGTTCTATAATCGTAATTGTTCAGTTGATCTCGCAATGTACGTTTTTTCCGCGCTAGATATCCATGTCCTAATAATAGCACAAATTTATACATATATACCACATATACCTTATATTAGGTATACCTTATACCTTATATAATACCAAACAGGTATTCTCGGGAAAACTTTTATTGAAAGTGCTTTTCTATGTTCTTAATACCGGCATCCACGCCGGAAGCCCTGATCACAGAGGATTCAATAAGTCACTGATTCAAAACTCACTGATATTCTTGAAAATAAAAAACAGAAGTGATGAAAAATAACAGGAATTACATTCAAAACTTGTTTGTAGGATCAAAACCACTCAATCTACGCTAGAAAAAATGTGTGTCAACAAATTTTATATTCACCTTTCAAAAATCGACTTGCAAGGATCCGGCACACCAGCTGTACCGAACTCCGTCACAACAATTCGCTGGGCTGCTCTATTTTTCTTGTAAGTGTTCGTTTCAAGAAACTTACATTGGTAAGTCACTTTCCCATTTTTTATTTCAAATCTGTGAACATATTTATTGTGAATTCAGATTTGGTATTCTCCTGATGCACCTGAATAAAATTTCAATAGTTTGAATACAATGCAGTTGAGTGTCATTGAACCTGATCATTCAAAATAATGTTTCCACTTACTGGATCTATGATCCATCTATATTCTATTGTTCAATGGTATATTAGATTCAATATGTGTCCTAGAAACCGGGCCTTATTCTCAAGAATTATTATGAATACTAGCGCGGTATTGAATATAATTAAAACTCATTTCATAGATTATATAAATTTTTTCATTGATTATTCAATTTATTATCAGATTTTATTTGAATATAATTAAAACTTATTTAATAGATTATATAATTTTCTCATTGCTTATTCAACTATCAGATTTCATCTGATTCAAGTGGTTTTTCGTTTAAGATTTGATTAATGATATCAATAATTGATTCCTTCAAATCTCATTCGATTGTTGATAATTTATCAGCTTTTTTGAAGGCTTGAATTCACTCTTGAAACTTATATTATGTTGATCTATATATATAAAAGCTAAATGGCACTCACTCACTCACTGACTGACTGACTGACTGACTGACTGACTGACTGACTTACTGACTCACTCACTCACTCACTCACTCGCAGAACTAAAAATCTACCGGACCAAAAACGTTCAAATTTGGTAGGTATGTTCAGTTGGCCCTTTAGAGGCGCACTAAGAAATCTTTTGGCAATATTTCAACTCTAAGGGTTGTTTTTAAGGGTTTAAAGTTCGTCTTTTAGCATGTATATTCTTCTTCTCCCAATCTCTTAATTATAATTGAAATTTCCATATCATATGTTACTATAGAACTATAATCTAGATAGAGTACCTATTCGAAACAGTTGTTAACTGGCAACTAAATTAATAATTTTGTCAGGTTGGCATTAAGTTGAGTTGACTTTGTTAGGTTGGCACCAAGTTGAAGATTTAAATGCATTTATCGCGGAAAAATTGATTGGGCACTGCTACTTCAATCCTGGGAATATTAAATTACTAGCCGTCAGGCTCGCTTCGCTCGCCATATCCGTTTAGCCAGACGTTTAGTCTGGACCCCCAACTGGATTGTACTATGATAAAAATGCTCAAATGAAAAATGCAGGCGAGCGAAGCGAACCTGCTGATCTCATTCTTGGACGATCCAGTCGGGGGTCCAGGGGGCGGAGCCCCCTGGCTAGACGGATATGGCGAGCGAAGCGAGCCTGACGGCTAGTATTCCAAAATTATTTCTCACAAGATGTGACTCACCTATGTATCAAGGACGATCCATCAAAAAGATGTTGGAACTTGTCTTCACCCACTTCTAAACTTCCAGGGCCATTCCTCAACAGCGATCCCTGAATCCAATCAGGAACTATCCCTAGAAAATTCATGAATAATGATAATAAATTTCTCGAATAAACCATGAAATCAATAATACCATCTCGATTATAACATATACAGTAATAGTATTTTATTGCTTCTGAACTTCTTTTGTGGTTTTGATTTCTATCAGGAGATGACGGTCTAATTCAATCAATCAATCAATTCATTTATTTCACAAACAAACATAATACAGAATAAAAAAGAAAGATATAAAAAATGTGAAATAAAAGTGGACACCCCTAGGCATAAGCCCGATTGGGATGTACTACTCCTAATAAAACAACTAGAAATACTCAGAGGAACTCAAGTAATTTGAAAAACTCAAGTAGTTTCACAGCTATCTCTATATAATCAGATTTTGTGAAAGACAAATTGAAAAGTCTTTACAAAAATTATCCGCATCAAACTTCATTCCACTTCAAATTGTCTAGAACTAATCTTTGAATGTTGTTCATTATTAAATTATTTGAAGCTATATATATCAATAGGGAATAATGTACTTGGAGGAGATTAAAGAAATATTTCAAAATGTACCAAACCAGCATGCACAAACGCATAAGATATTTTATTGAAATAATCATGAGATAGTCTATAGGTATTCAATGATAATAGAACTAATCAGAATACGAATCATTTCAATTTTTAATGAGTTTATGATAAAAATCATTGGCCAGAATAGTAATGAATATTAATTAGCATTCAAAGATATGAATTTACAAGACGCCTATACTATAGGAACAAACAGTAATATTGTTGCTGAATTACTTTTTTCAATTGAGTTCTAATCAAGTTTCTAAAAAGCACCTACTTCAAATTAATCCTACCGTATACTATTAAACGAGCAATTTCTGTTTATATGTTTAGATGTTTATATGTTTGTATTTCAACGGATCTCGAAAACGGCTTTAACGATTCTCACGAAATTCAGAACATAATAGGTTTATAATATAAAAAATCGATTGCACTATAGGTCTCATCCCTGGGAAAACTCGCTGAAGAACATTAAGAGGAAAATTATTATTCATCCTTGGATAAACAGCTGATAATTATTATTTCGTCGTCTGTTGATGATGGAAGTGAGTGAGCGAGTTCATGTGTTTGGGACTGTGTCAAAATTATGACTCAGCTGTTGAACTTTTGTAATCATTCAATCAGGTACTTAGTGCCGGTTGCAAAATAGCCGGATTATTTTCAATCCTGATTAATTCCAGTAGATCCATCTTTTTGAAATGGTCTTCTCTGATTTGGTTCACGTGAAATTAATCAGGATTGAAATTTAACCGGCTTTTGTGCAACCGGGCCTTTGTGAGGGAAATTTTTGCATTCCTCTGGGAATTAATCTCAATTTACTGTGATTAAATAGAATATTTCTGTATGAACTATGAATGTTATTATAATTGAGGACCTTGCCTGACATAGGGCACATGGGCCTATGTGCCCTTTTTCCGGCAATCGTTTCAAACGAACCGCTATGATTTCCTGTACATGCTTGCCAACTTTCACATAGATATCTTTTTCCTGTGATGTTTTACATAAACTTGATTAAAGTGGTGACAGCTGATGTTCTTCGAAATAGTTCCCTCGTTCACTGTTCACGTGTTCAGCAGATATTATTCTGTGACATCTGTGAGCTTGTGATTCTTGTAAACTGTAGGTTACGTTATGTGTTATGTTCATGTCATTATTATTTCATAGTTTAAAAAAAAACATCATGGAAGTAGTAGTTGAAAAACGAAATAATCAAGTACATTCCAGAAGGTACCATTCTCTGTTCAAAATCCTATGAGCCCATCTATTCACCATTCAAATTCATACAAAATGTTGACAAGAAGACCTTATCTGAGGTTGAACTGACTACAGTGCCATTTCCCAAAGTATCTGAGGCCAAGATAAAAGATGTTCGGAGCCTTATGAAATTCCTGCCCATTGAAGACCAGGACTGGCTAGAGCAAATGATTGAAGAGAACTTGAGTAATAGGTCTATTACATAATTCATCATAATAATGCATACCGGTATGTTATACTATAGTCACATATATCATTCTACTCTTGTTTCACTAATATTTACCAAAATATTCATTATTTGGACCATTATTTTTGTTTTTAGTTCACAACACATGAATTTACAACTCGATTAATAGATCTATTACATAAATATAAATACTATAATGCATATATCATACCATAACACATGAATATATCATTCTTTTATTAAAATTTACTAATTAAATACATTATTTGAATCATTAGTTTTATTTTTAGTCTACAACACACCACTTCAAAACTGATTGCTGGAAAAAGGGCACATAACATGTGTCTTTATTATTATTTTTATTGGACTTTCTTATTTTTAATAAATAACATTTCTTTTGCTAAATTATTAGTAATATTGCAGCAAATGGAGAATAATATTCACATTAAGCTTTGCTTTTCATATAATTATGTAACAGAAAACTTGAATCTTCAAAAGCCATTTCCCAAAAATGAGCTTTTGCCTTATGTGCCCTTTGTCCGGCAAGGTCCTCAATTATAATATTATCATTTCTTCTTTCATAATAAATTCTTTATGCTTTCGTACTCCAGAGCGAAACTCGGTCCCCGATATTAATGAATGAAATGGTGTAAGATGAAAATACTCAACACACTTTTTTCATATTATTTTTCAATTTTTTTCCATATGTATAATTTTACAAGGTAATGAGTAGCCCTACAAGATACCATAAAAATTCAATGTCATTCCATCTCAATTCGGGAGAGAAATACCTTAATTATCACAGTTTTTTCCAATAATTCCAATAGTATTAGTAGGATTACAAATGACTATGACAAATTACTAATCATTACTAATGATGTAATCTGTAATGGAACAGTTATAGAGGATAAAGAATAGTACTTTACGTAACAAGTCCGGTAACGATAATTTACCGCATAAGTATGATTGTTTCTGCCCGAAACGTAGTTGAGTACAACTACGGTAACGAATGCGTTACCGTACAAGTTTCGTACAATATTTTTTGTCATACTTATCTGAGAAAGAATAATATTGCTGAGAAACAGAAACCATTACCTGCAACTATTCGAGCTACTGCATTCTATAAACATGACCTAGCCCGTAACGCCTAGTTCATAACAGACAGACCCTCTGAGCTCAAATAAAATGATAAAGGCCTGAATTATAAGATTTCAGATGAGTTCTTACATCTTGAAAATCCTTAAATGAGTTCTTTAATTATTTGAGTTGGTATATTAATTACTCAGATGTTATTGGGACTCAGTAGAGTCCTAACATACTCGACTGTAAAGAGAACATATGATCGCTTTACAGTATAGTATGCTGTAATGAAAATCACACGTTTTCTTGTTCTGCGAACAGCTGTTTACCGGCTTGATTTAATGAATGGAAAACAGCTGCAATTGAGTAAGTATGACAAAAAATCTCTTACCTGTCACTACACCTTCCAATGGCTCCAGTATCTCCTTCCGGCAAGTTCTAAACCACACAGAAACGTCACAAGCTGGGTACAAATCTTCGCCTCGCTCCTTCCTAGCAATCAATCTCTCCCTAGCACCAGGCTCCTGTTGAAGTAGGTCCTCTATCTTACTATTATTCCATACAAGAGACCGAACTTCATCAGAATTTAGAACACCTTTCTCGTCCAAAACTCGAAGGAGTTCATGAATTTTAGATCCAGATTCGACAAGGTCTTGTATTGAGCACCCAGCTTCAATTAATTCTTCAACGCCACATCCAGCTGATACCAAATCCTTAGCGCTGCATCCCAAATCTAGCAACTCTCTTGGTTTGTAACCGTGAGCTAGAAACAGATTCACTCCTTCGAAACGAAACAGGCCATCCTTGTTCCCACAACAAGGTATTTGATCATCCTTGTTTTCACAACTAGGGGAAGGAGTGATACTAGATAGTGACACACTTCTGGTGCACACAGCTGAAAAGTACTCATCTTCCTCATCGGAATCTTGTCCGAAAACTGAATCTTTCGACCAGTCCATGGAGGTGCCAAGAACATCTCGATGATAATAGTCTACATCCAACAAATCTAAACGCAGAGGACCGGCTAGTGTTTTCAAAGCGCTCCTTGATAGAGTGGTACAAGAGCTTCTCAAACTAGAATCCCCGCTGAACACCTCCTCAACCGAGAAACTTTCCAAAGCATCAATACTTGTCAAACAATTATTAATATCTTCACACTTTTTCTTAGACAACACCCGCTTTTTCGACCCGATTTTGAATTTCTTCAATAATTTCACAGTTTTCCTCTTCATATTATGTAGACGCAGCACAAACCACGGTGATTTGCGTTGTTGTTTAACCTTTCCGCTCTCCGCTGTATTAGGAGTGTTTCCTTTGAGAGAACTCTCAATAAATCCATGGATAATCTTCGATTCGTTGACATCATTTACGTTAATAATCGGACTAAATCGTTTCGGCAATCGTTTTCTGTTGACAAGCAACACGTTCGCGCAGAACATGTTGATTGTTAAGCTTGCACCACACTACTGAAGCCCCACCGTTGAAAAAGGAAGTGCATCCGTTCACACCTCTCACTCAATCAATATACTGTGAGATTCACGCTCTACTGTCAGCAGTAGTTGAATGAGAAACATTATTGTTATCAATATGAGGAATGCTGACACATCAATCTCACTAGAGGTGGAGGAATTGTTAGTTCACTACAAACTGAGAGCATCCCATAAAATATGAATAACTCTAATGCTTACCATTCCACCTATGCTGACAGTATGTAGTGAATCTCGCTGTGATAACTTTCTGTGGCTTCTCCCATACACACGTGCCACATAATATGTAACGGCTAACTTAATAATAAAAAGTTCTAGTCCAAATTTGAAGTTCAGACGGTAGTAGAGGATTGACCCAGACTACTCAGCACGGTTCCTTATTAGCTCACGTGTCTGGCTGATGATTAACTTGACAAGTATTATTTCATCATTACATCATACTTTTTTTGGAGGGAGTGATGCAACTTCGGGACAATGTTTCAAAATAATTTCCCAGGAAGGAGACTCATGTTAGTTGATAGAGTTGATAAATAACTAACTATACAGGGTATGAATTTGAAAAAAAATCAGTCTAGTCATTTTTGAGAAAATCATGATAGAGATTCAACAAAATCCATTTCTCTCAAGAATATTACGGAGCTCCTGCAATTTTCCCAGAAATGAGACTTATGTCAGTTGATAGGGCTTATAGATAGCTATTCAGGGTATAAATTTGAAGAAAATCATCAGAGCCGTTTTCGAGAAAACCGTGAAAATATGGTTTTTTAGTCATTATCCGCCATCTTGAATTTCTTATTGTCGGATCCTCATGGTATAAGGACCTCAAGTTTGAAATTTCAAGTCAATCGGTTAATTAGGAATGGTTTTATCTTGTTCAAAGACATACACACATACACAGATCAACACCCAAAAATCATGTTTTTGGACTCAGGGGACCTTGAAACGTAAAGAAAACTTGAAATTAGGGTACCGCCTCAATTTTTGTAACCTATGGTAATAGGACAAGGAAAGTAAAGCATGTGTATTGATGAATTTGGATGTCATTTGGGTAGAAATCAAGAGGCTACTGAAGAATTAATTAATATATCACAGAATATCGTTAGTTTAGCAAAAACATTTGGTTCATATTATATACCACAGAATGTTGATCTCAATAATATGAAACAATAGATGTATTCATCTATTTAACTGATCCAAACTTACTCCATCAGTTAAAACTCATACCCAAACTTACCCCAATAAATTATTAACTGGAACTGATAAAATTTTCAGATTTATAATCCAATCAAGAATATAAATTTTTTGGTTGAAATTCATTTTCAAATGAATAAAAAACCTGTAAAAACGGTACTGAATTATGATCTTAATAATTAGTCATAGTTTACAAAATTATAATACAATTTGTGAATCGAAAAACAAATTAGTTGAACATTTTTTCCTGCTGAAATCTGAACTCATCCTTTATAGTAGCTTGCGGTGCCAAATTTGGCTCCAACATTTTTTAGGTAAAGCTTTATCTATGTTGCATATTACAGCCAAATCTGAGATACTTTTTGTTTCAGTGTGTTTCACGATCTCAGTCCATGTCTGTGTTTCTCAGTCCATGGTTTTTATATTTTTTTTTGAAAGATAAAAATCGCTCAAACTTCGTATGGTCTTTGATGCGAGAAACACGAATCTGGAATCAGATTTTCAAAATTCTTTACCGTTTAGAAGATATGATGATTTGAAAATTTAATGTTTGCAGCTTCATAACTCATCCTGTATAGTAGCTTGCGGTGCCAAAGTTGGCTCCGAAATTTTTTAAGGTCAAGCTTTATCTATGTTGAAAATTTCAGCCAAATCTGAGATACTCTTTGTCTAGTGTGTTTCACGATTATTGTCCATGGTTTTTATCAATGTTTTGTGGAAAATAAAAATTGCTCAAACTTCGTGAACTTATGGTCTTTGAAGCAAGAAACACGAATCGGATTTGCAAAATTCCTTACCGTTCAGGAGATATGACCATTTCAAAATTTGAAAATTTTATGTTTGCAGCTTCATAACTCACTCTGTATAGTAGCTGGAGGTGCCAAATTTAGCTCCGACATTTCTCAGGTCTGTTACTCAACTCTCATTGGCTCTATTCGCATTGATCGGTTGAGTTCTCTCCCACTAGATTCCTTTGCCTGTTTACTGTCTGTATTCTATAATCTATCAACTTGGTTGAATTGGTTGCTTGGTCATGTTCCTTCTCACACACATACTAGTTTCTAGGTAACGAGTATTAAGCTTATTCTACAATATTATTGTGATTCAATTTTTTTCTTATCAACTCCACTAATACCATTATTCATAAGATGCTGTCGCATATTGCGACAGAATCACTGTTCTGTCATTGGTTAATTGGTGATTGGTTGAATTTATTGTCCTTCACTCGAGTACCATTGGTTGTTGTTATAACGACAAAATTGCTGAAATATCTTTCGTCCTTTTCGTCAAATTATCTTTTTACTTTCTTTGCCCTATTACCATAGGTAAGGAAAGTATTGCTTTCCAAAAAAAATTAAGGTACCCTAATTTCATGTTTTCTATACGTTTCAAGGTCCCCTGAGTCCAAAAAAATGATTTTTGGGTGTTGGTCTGTGTGTGTGTATGTCTGTGAACACGATAACTCCATTCCTAATTAACCGATTGTCTTGAAATTTTAAACTTAAGGTCCTTATACCATGAGGATCCGACAATAAGAAATTCAATAAAATCCAATTCAAGATGGCGGAAAAAATGGCGAATAACTACTAAAAACCGTGTTTTTCACGGTTTTCTCAAAAACGGCTCTAACGATTTTCTTCAAATTCATACCATGGATAGCTATTTATAAGCCCTATCAACTGACATGAGTCTCATTTCTGGGAAAATTCCAGGAGCTCCGTAATATTCTTGAGAAAAATGGCGGATAATGACTAAAAATCCATGTTTTTCACGGTTTTCTCGTAAACAGCTCTAACGATTTTCTTCAAATTTCTACCATGGATAGCTATTTATAAGCCCTATCAACTGACATGAGTCTCATTTCTGGAAAAATTGCAGGAGCTCCGTAATATTCTTGAGAAAAATTGCGGATAATTACTAAAAAACCATGTTTTTCACGATTTTCTCAAAAATAACTTGACCGATTTTTTTCAAATTCATACCCTGTATAGTTTTTTATCAGCTCTATCAACTGGCATTAGTCTTCTTCCTGGAAAACTAATGGGGGTCCACCCCATCCTTGATAAATGTACTTAGTAACCTCCTTCTCGTGCATGAGGTAAGTAGCGCAGTTCATAAAAAGAATACAATATAGTCGAGATATTTCATCTGTAGAACAGCTGTTTTGACGACTTTGAAAAAATGAGGACTAAAAAAATCATCGAGTTCCACAATTTACACAAAGGAAAAAGTACTCTGAAAACAATTATATATACACATATACAGAAGTCTGATCGTAGTTTCAAATATGAGCAAGGAAAGTTGTGTGAGTGTACCACACCAGATTTTTTCAAATGCAAATCATCACTATGGAGTCTCCCACATTCCGAAATAATTCCTATCATGAATTAAAAGCTTAGAAGCCTATAAGATTGATGACCTTACACAAGGTAGCTTGTACGTCAGTAAAATTGGTGTTGATGATTCCTCAACGGTTGGATGGATTGCACCCATTCATTAGATCAGCGCAAAAACTGGTATGAAAACGATTATCTGGTCAGAGTTGTTATAATTTGAGTGGAGGGAGAAGAGAATTCAAGACATGCTCAAGATGCGCAAAGTAAGTTTTGTTTCTGGTTCGTCTAACATAACAACACAAATCTCTATAGAGAACACATCATTGTGATCTGTGAGTTTGTTGATAGAACAGTGTCTTGTCTTAAGCGTCAATATGATTGCGATATCTACTGGGCTGCTTCTAACACTGACCATAGTCAACGGAATGAGTGTACCAGGTTCGTAGCATATTATATTTTTTTTATTGATACATATATTTGTCATACATTTTAGTTCCACTGTAAGAAATTAATTCACTTTCAAGGCCAGGGTTAAACAATTCTAGCGTTTGTCAGTTTTCCTTGTTGGTATAAAAACATTCAGTAGGCTACCGGTAGGCCTAATCAGGAGATTGATTTTTTATGAAAATTTAATATCATCAACATTGAGGCGATTTAATAGATTGGAAGATGAATTTTCTTATGATTGCAGGATCAATTCTTATTCATGAATAACAATGATTGCAGGATGAATTTTTATTCATTTTAATTTTTTATGATTGCAGGATGAATTTATTTCTTAGATTGCAGGATGAATTTATTTGTGACTAGCACGTAGGCCCTGCTCCACAAGGGTCTAATAAGAATAGAAACTTGAAATAATCTAGAAAAATTTAAACTAGGCCTATAACAATTCTCGGTAAAATTAAGAATCTAGATGCAAAATTTCAATTTAATCAGTCTAGTAGGTGAGACGTGATGATGTGTCATCCATGAATTTCCTATTCCGAAGGTGTATAAGCCAATTCTTTCCTTTATTACCGGTATATTATAGATGTCTATTGTATTATCTATATTTATTCATTATGGATATATTATGGCTACTCTATTTTCTAACTTAGCAATTTTATTGCTTCATTGTTATTCCAATATAATTTTTTGTCCAAGTTCTAAATATCATTATTAATCGATGAAAATATTTATAGTTTTTGTAAAGCAAGTATGGCCTCAACCAATACCTACTATTACTTAGTAATAGTAGGTACGGTATTGATTTCTAGAGAAATCAAATGAGTTGAGGCAATACCTAATAATCTGATAAATAGGAACTCTCTGTTAAATTTTATTGTATGAAATTTTGAATACTGTATAGCGGTTGCCCTACTCTAATTAGATAAGCAGTTGGCATTCTCCCAACTTATATTTTTTTATTCATTAATAATAATTTATTATTATCAGAAATGCAGTAATTTTAATAATATTATCAATATTCATCAATAGATCGATGAATTCATAAACATTCACAGACATGATGACATCAAGTAGTTTAATTTTTTATAAAGTACAAAGTAACCCATCCTAAGAAGTGACTTGACGCTCATCAGATTTACTCTGATCAATTCACACTTTTCCCCCCACTTTACTGTATGTACGGTTTGGCAATGAAGTATGGAGGATTTGCAATAGCTGTGACATACTCATTTTTGAACAAAACTCTAGGTACTATGTACCTTGGATGTTTCCATTTTGATAATTGCAGACGAAAAAATGCAGTAAAGTCGATTACGTACCAACAATAACATCTGTTAAATGGTGTCCTTTTCTGTCGATATACTTCGTAGACATCAAAATAATAAGAGAGAGTAGGGTTGTGTTTGTTCGTTAGTTCGCATCAAAACATGTCAAATTGTGGATTGCATACCGGAAAAACGGGAATGATTTAGATCTCCAAATTTTGAACATAGATTCTAAAAATATCAATCTCGTGCACCTGGGAGCCCAAATTACAATTTTCCTTCTAGATTTTTCAGAATTAGTGTTCAAACTTCATTAATCTATACTTATAAAATTCTTATCTCACTGACTCACTGATCACGATTTCTGGAAAACTACTGGATGGATTGCAATAAAACTTGGAATATAGCTTCCTTAAACGTCCTAGGTGCTCACTAAGAAATCTTTTGGCGATATTTCAACTCTAAGGGTGGTTTTTAAGGGTTTAAAGTTTGTCTTTTAGCATGTATATTCTTCTTATTCCAATCTCTTAATTATAATTGAAAGGTCCATACCATATGTTAATATAGAACTATAATCTAGAGAGAGTACCTCTTCGAAACAGTTGTTAACTGGTAACCAAATAAATCATTTTGACAGGTTGGCATTAAGTTGAGATGACTTCATTAGGTTGGCACCAAGTTGAAGAACGAATCAAAATGCATTTATCGAGAACAAATTGATTGGGCACTGCTGCTTCAATCAGAGCTATTCCTGGGAGATAGTTTTTATTTTTCATAAAACAAACTTTTATGACGGGAGTTGCTTCTATCAAGTGATCCTATTCTATCAAGACTAATTTAATTTTGTTTGTATATCCGATCGCGATAACTGCTTAAACAATTTCGATGAAATTATAATAATTCAGTATGATATATGGAGGGTATTTTCAAAACTTCAGAAGTGTCCGTTGTGGAATCTGTTTGCAAAGAATGAGGAAATTCGGCCAAAATTTAACTTGGGCGGAAGAAAGAAAGGGGTCATTTATTAAAACGGCCAAATAGCTGTTGTTCCTTTTCCCAATATTCTACAAAATTCGCTGCAATTGGACTACTATTCTACAGAGCACTTCCAACACATCAATGACTAATCGAATGATTTGACTCAATAGTTTTCATGCCAAGCTGTGGCCTAATCTCAAAAACGATTATAACAATGTTGGTAGAATTTAGATTATAAATGGTTCACAAAAATAATCTTATCTTTCAATTCCCGAAGCGAAGCACGGGTGCCCTGCTAGTTGTTAATACTTGTCCAAAGTCCTGTGAAGCGCTGAATCGCTTGAATTTCTTTTGTTATTATCTCACTCAGAGCTTCAAGTGAACGTGTTTTTTTCCTGTATACACGTGTCTTTAGAAAGCCTTTGAAAAATAGTTGCAAGTCAGAAGGTGACAGATCCGGTAATTGAGGGTTCCACTCCACATTTCCACGCAACGAGATGAGGCGTAGTTTTCATAGCGTCCAACGTTATTCCGTAGTTTCTCTCTATGTATGACATATTGGACGAATAAAGTTTTCCCTACTCTCTAATTATCGAAATATCAACGTCCAGGGTGAAAATCATCTGAGAATTGAATTGAATCGCTGCCTTTATTAAAAACCTAGGAGGGCGAAGTTGGGGCGCAGCCGGCCCTCTCTTACATTTAACCCTCCTTACAATTCTAAGTTACAACTAGAACAACATCATAAACAATGACCTAAGGTGAAAGAAAACAAATTAACAAGAAAAAAAAAATTAATGTAATAAAAATAAAAAAAGAGAAAACTTGAACTCCTTTCGTATTTAAGTACGTAAAAGGGGTTATGCAAAAGGAAGAAGAGAAAAGTGAATACAGTTGAGAATTTTCAGTTCAAATCCATAGATTATTCCGGTAGAAGTAAGGGAAGAAAGAAAAAGAAAGAAAAGAAAAAGGAAGAGAGAAAGAAGGAAGAAAGAGAGGAACACACACATACACACCCACACACACATACAGACTTGAATTACGGGTGAGATGTAGTAGCCTGAAGAAAAAATTTAGTTTCGTTCAAAAATGAGTATGTAACAGCTATTCCAAATCGTCCATACTTCATTGCCCAACCCTGAATAAAAGCGACAATCAACTCATCGAATTTGAAACACTTATTAAAATTAGGATTTTGTGAATTATTTGGGTGACTTGCAGGAAATATAAACGCGACAATCAACTCATCAACAGCAATGAAAATGGAAACTTGGTGAATTTTTTTTTTGTGTAGTTGAGAAGTTGATATTGTGGTAATTATTCATATTGAATGAAAAAGACTAAGAAATTGTCAAAAAACACTGATTTATTGATAATTAGAAAGACCGGTTTCGGTTATTACACCATTATCAATCCCTGATAAACTAAAACTAAATACAAGAGCAACAGAATTTATACTAGTAGGCGACCAGGCACGGCCCTAGGGACTTTGCCGCCCTGGGCGAGATCGGCAACTGCCGCCCCCCGCAAGTATCCCGTCTTTAATTGTTAATCCCGGGTTCCACCCCTCCTTGAGCGATCGCCTAACGCCGGTTACACATTGGGCGGTTTCTGCCGGGGCGGTAATTTCGCCGTCGCCGCCGTTCGAGCAGTAGTCTATGAACTTGAATGGAAGCTTACACACTGGGCGGCAGAAACGCCGCGCGGCTATATTGCCGTTGGCGGCAGCTGTGCAGCCGTCCACTGCCACTGCGGCTGGCGGTGTTTTGCTGCTCTTGTCTACGCAGTGGCGTACGTGACCAAATGGGCGTTAACACATTTGGCGGTTGTCTCCGTCGTCGCTGATCAGTCGTCTTTCCCAGTTGCTCCAAGTCAGAGGTCTTTGAAAATCAGCCTTTTAATTTGTGTCTTGTTGTAAAGTTTGTAAGTTGTTTATAACATTTATTTATTGTTTTAAGTGTTTGTGGTTGACGAGTGTGAGAAAATGAGTAAGTTAATAGACAATGAGTTGTTAATATCATTTGTAGAACAGAGGCCAGTTTTGTGGGACAAAACCCTCGACATATTTAAGGATCGAGATGCAACAAGGAATGCGTGGAAGGAAGTGTGTATGGAGATTAGGGGGGATTTTGAAACTCTGAATGACAAGAAAAAAACTGTAATATGTTGTATATCGCTGTCGATTTAATAAAAACGTTCATTTCAATGAATCCAAGCAAGGCGATTTCTCTGCTGTCTTCTTTTCCTTTGACGGCACAACAAACGTGGTAAAAGTTGCCTTTCCATTTCAAGTTAAACACTTAATAATATATACTTTTGGAAAATGTGCAAAATACAATTAAATGAACACTCATGAAACAGTGAAGTCACAACACATTTGCGATGAAGAATCATACTGATCATATTTTGCCGCTCGATGTTTGGCGGTATTTTTTCCGCTGAATGTGTAAGCTTGACTTTTTTTCTAGGCTGCGACAGCAGTCTCGCCGCCGCGGCAGAAACCGCCCAGTGTGTAACCAGCGTTTCTATTGTGTCTCCGCTGTGAGGCGACACCACAGAGTCTCAGTAAACTCTAAAAAATTATGTTTAACACTAGTTATTGACATTTAAACAAATATTTGACAATTATAAATATTGGGGAACAGTAAAGTCCAGTCAATATAGACATAAAAATGGGGGTTTGCTTGCAATTTATATCGTAGTTCTGATTTTTTAATATTTTATTTGGATACAATGAGAGAGGTTCAGAACCAAATTCTTCATGTAAAATTCCCTTGTGCTAATACAGAGTGGCCCAAAAAGTTCGTATTTTAGGTTCATTTTCCAGTTTTCAGCTATTTCCGGCAAAATCAGTGTTCGGACAGAAAAATTTGCTCTTGCCTTTTTTAAGATCATAAAATTCTGAATGAAATGAGATTATTCGGAACTCTCTATCTCCAATGAGTACTGAGCTATGATTTTTCAAATATGAGTGATATTTTAAGAAAAAAATCAATTTTGATCATATTTAGTATTTGATCAACAATATATCCCGATTACAATCTAGATGTAAAATTCAAAATCCCTCTGGGCATTTTTAGCTTCAACCATCATCACCATCTATATTGTCCTCACAGTGATATTTCGCACAATGATATAAGCTCATGAGATCATGTTCTATGAGAATCAACCGTTAGTTGCACTTCATTTCAGTATTTCCTGGTGGAGAGGCGCGCGAGGACACGATCAAGGATCGCTTAAGGATCAAGCTATCAAAATGAAAAAGTTTTCTTTTTCCAATCATTACTTTCTGAGACATGAGCGCCTAAAGTTTAAAATTTTGGGACTGATCATTTCAAATTCGGTACGAGATGATCCATAAAATTCAAAGGATAAATTCTTCATGGTATTTTTGATTTAATAAAACAAAAATATCAATTTTTGAGAAAGTTTTTCAATTTACTAAAAATGACCAAAAATAGTGTTGAGTTTTTTTTGTAAATTGAATAACTTTTTCAAAAATTGATATTTTCAGAAAATGTTTCAAATTTTCTTGTTTTATTCAATCAACGATACCATGAAGAATTTATCTCTTACCGAATTTGAAATGTCCTGTCCCAAAAATTTAAACTTTAGGCGTTCATATCTCAAAAAGTAATGATTGGAAGAGAATGTTTTCCTAAGAAAACTTTTCATTTTGATATATACCGGTACAAATCGAAAAACTTTAAAAAATATCACCAGTACAAGAAAGTTTATTTTTAGCCTTTGCACAGCCTTAAGACGTACACTGCAACATAGTATTAGGCCTACTTAACTTGCTAAGTAATTAGAACTACAATTTCTACAAGTTTGTTTAACACACCTGTTTAATTAAGTAAGAACTCGTCTGACCTTTGCAATTCCTTCACCAATTCTTCAAGATCTGGGGACTGAACTATTTATGTTCGCTAGACCACTCAGACGTTCCTGGGGCATTGTTGATCTTAGAAAAGTCTTCATTAGCTCGAGGTGAAAAACTTCTTATATAATTTTACTATTCACATTTGAAATTATGAATTTATTATTTATTTGTATTTTTAAATTTTCCGTTCCTTTAAATTTGCCGCCCCCAAAACCTGCCGCCCTGTGCGGCCGCCCGGTCCGCCCACCCCTGGGGCCGGGCCTGAGGCGAACACTGCTATTGGTCGAGGGTATGAACGCCTGCCATTGCCTAGCTAGACAGTCTCCTCCCACTCAACGGTGTGACAAAATGGCGGCTTAAGCAACAGAATCGCCATGATAATAAAATTTACTTTCAGTACAAAATAAGAACCAAGGAAACAAGTGTGAAAGATAATAAAACAAATATGTAAATGGACTATTGACTAATATGCTTACAATTTTTGATGATAAATATTGCTGTCTTATCATGGCGACTCTGTTGCTTAAGCCGCCATTTTGTCACACCGTTGAGTAGGAGGAGACTGTCTAGCTAGGCCAATGGCAAGCGTTCATACCCTCGACCAATAGCAGTACTCGCCTACTAGTATAAATTCTGCTGCTCTTGTATTTAGTTTCAGTTTATCAGAGATTGACAATGGTTTAATATCCGAAACCGGTCTTTCTAATTATCAATGAATCAGTGTTTTTTTGACAATTTCTTAGTCTTTTTCATTCAATGGTGAATTATTTGTTGAATTTCACTTGGCAGGAATGTGAACGCGACAATCAAGCCGTTCACAGACGCCTGTTTGGACTGCATCTGCGAGGGCGTTGGCTGTCGCCATGAGACGTTCTGTCGGTCGAACGTGTGTGGCATCCTCTACATGACCAAGCTGTTCTGGATCGATGCACAGAAGCCAGTTGTTCTGCTAGATGACCCAGAGTCTGAGGGAGGTGAGCGTACTTTAGGCGACAATAATCTCGCTATTAAAGCTGTGCAAAGGCTAAAAATAAGCTTTCTACTGGTGATACTTTTTCAAAGTATGTCAATATGTATCATCAAGCTATCATCAAGCTCATGAATCATTCGTTTAATGATTGTGTCAATTAAGGCTGTGCAAAGGCTAAAAATAAACTTTCTACTGGTGATATTTTTCAAAGTTTTTCAATTTATACCTATATCATCAAGCTATCAAAATAAAAAGCTTTCTCAGAAAAACATTTTTTTCCGATCATTACTTATTGAGATATGAGCGCCTAAAGTTTAAATTTTTGGGACAGAACATTCCTAATTCGGTAGGGATAAATCCATGAGATTCAGAAGATAAATTCTTCATGGTATTGTTGATCTAGTTAAACAAAAATTATCTGGAAATATAGATTTTTGAGAAAGTTATTCAATTTACCAAAAATAACTCAACTTAAAGCTATTTTTTGTTATTTTTAGTAAATTGAATAACTTTCTCAAAAATTCATATTTTCAGAAACTTTTTATTTTAATAGATCAACAATACCATGAAGAATTCATCCTCTAAATCTCATGGATTTATCTCTTACCGAATTTGAAATGTTCTGTCCAAAAAATTTAAACTTCAGGCCCACATATCTCAAAAAGTAATAATCGGAAAAAATGTTTTTCTAAGAAAACTTTTTCAATTTGATAACTTGATGATATACAAATCGAAAAACTTTGAAAAATATCACCAGTAGAAAGTTTTTAGCCTTTGCACAGCCTTAATTGACACAATCATGTAAACAAATGATTCATGTGAACTATGGTTGAACTGATTGAACTACTAGTGCCAGAGCAAAATCTAGTGCGTTTTGGTTGCAGATGGATTGTTGAGTTTCAAGAAAAAGCTTGGAATTGCAGCTACTTTATCGAAACTAGTTTTTCTCATGAAGAAACTGAGTATCTCTAGTAACTAAGTTTTTTTCATGTTTGAGCCATTCAGTAGTTTTGTATACTAGCATAGATTCAAGATTTATTTATTTATTTAGTCTATGATACTACATTTCTTCTTCTTCTTCTTCTTCTTCTTTCTTTCCTCCTCTTGTGCTTTGTCATCTTCTTTCTCTTCTTTTTTCTTTCTTTCTTCTTCTACTTACTTCTTATTTTTATTTTTCATCTTTTCTGTACCGTATTCTTTATCTCCTTCATCTTCTTCTTCGTCTTCATTTTTTTCCTCTTAGATTTTCTTCTTCTTCTTCTTCTTCTACTTCACCTTATCCTCCATCTTCTTCTACTCCCTCCTTCTACTTCTTCTTCCTCTTATCTCCTTCATTTTCTCCTTTCTCTTCTTGTTCTTCTTTATCTTTTTCGATCACTTACACACGGTTATACCCGTCAAAAGCGTGTAACAACTCAGAATTCACATAATAATTAAGATCATTTAAGTTTTTTGTACAACAATATCAAGGTCTTTCGGAGCATTGACCGCTCATCAATCAAAACTGCTCTGCAAATTAATCAGAACCTGAATTTCCAGATGCTCAGATATTTATCAAAATAATGAGTTGTTCTCGTTGTATCATCACCAACAAGATACTTCACTGATATTAATTTCATTCATTCAGTAGATGTGGATACTAATAGAGTAGTCAGATGTCCGATGGATGATTTTCTGAGCTCCTCGATGATAATTATTTAAAATTATTCTACATTGAACATAATAACACTTTGCGTTGCTAGAGCTAAACAATGTGACTAGACTATATTTACATTTATTACATTCCTTAATCACAACATCAAATTAATGATTGGGAGAGAATTAACATGATAAACCCAAAACTGTTCCTCTCCCTAATTTTGATAAAAATAGTCCAAATGAGGCTATGAAAACACTTTTATAAAGATCACAAAAATTTTCAGTCCAAATATACATTATACTAAAAATTTTGTATCTCGGTTGATCAGAAAGATGAAAAAATTATTATTAAACTTGAAAATGCATTAATAAATTGAAAAATTTGATTAATTTTTAATATTACTTATCACCTCACATTTTCATGTTACTGTATTCTGTTTTAACATATTGTCATTTTAATGATAGTCAGTAGCCTACACCAGGCACGGCCCTAGGGACTTTGCCGCCCTGGGCGAGATCGGCAACTGCCGCCCCCCCGCAAGTATCCCGTCTTTAATTGTTAATCCCGGGTTCCACCCCTCCTTGAGCGATCGCCTAACGCCGGTTACACATTGGGCGGTTTCTGCCGGGGCGGTAATTTCGCCGTCGCCGCCGTTCGAGCAGTAGTCTATGAACTTGAATGGAAGCTTACACACTGGGCGGCAGAAACGCCGCGCGGCTATATTGCCGTTGGCGGCAGCTGTGCAGCCGTCCACTGCCACTGCGGCTGGCGGTGTTTTGCTGCTCTTGTCTACGCAGTGGCGTACGTGACCAAATGGGCGTTAACACATTTGGCGGTTGTCTCCGTCGTCGCTGATCAGTCGTCTTTCCCAGTTGCTCCAAGTCAGAGGTCTTTGAAAATCAGCCTTTTAATTTGTGTCTTGTTGTAAAGTTTGTAAGTTGTTTATAACATTTATTTATTGTTTTAAGTGTTTGTGGTTGACGAGTGTGAGAAAATGAGTAAGTTAATAGACAATGAGTTGTTAATATCATTTGTAGAACAGAGGCCAGTTTTGTGGGACAAAACCCTCGACATATTTAAGGATCGAGATGCAACAAGGAATGCGTGGAAGGAAGTGTGTATGGAGATTAGGGGGGATTTTGAAACTCTGAATGACAAGAAAAAAACTGTAATATGTTGTATATCGCTGTCGATTTAATAAAAACGTTCATTTCAATGAATCCAAGCAAGGCGATTTCTCTGCTGTCTTCTTTTCCTTTGACGGCACAACAACGTGGTAAAAGTTGCCTTTCCATTTCAAGTTAAACACTTAATAATATATACTTTTGGAAAATGTGCAAAATACAATTAAATGAACACTCATGAAACAGTGAAGTCACAACACATTTGCGATGAAGAATCATACTGATCATATTTTGCCGCTCGATGTTTGGCGGTATTTTTTCCGCTGAATGTGTAAGCTTGACTTTTTTTCTAGGCTGCGACAGCAGTCTCGCCGCCGCGGCAGAAACCGCCCAGTGTGTAACCAGCGTTTCTATTGTGTCTCCGCTGTGAGGCGACACCACAGAGTCTCAGTAAACTCTAAAAAATTATGTTTAACACTAGTTATTGACATTTAAACAAATATTTGACAATTATAAATATTGGGGAACAGTAAAGTCCAGTCAATATAGACATAAAAATGGGGGTTTGCTTGCAATTTATATCGTAGTTCTGATTTTTTAATATTTTATTTGGATACAAATGAGAGAGGTTCAGAACCAAATTCTTCATGTAAAATTCCCTTGTGCTAATACAGAGTGGCCCAAAAAGTTCGTATTTTAGGTTCATTTTCCAGTTTTCAGCTATTTCCGGCAAAATCAGTGTTCGGACAGAAAAATTCTGCTCTTGCCTTTTTTAAGATCATAAAATTCTGAATGAAATGAGATTATTCGGAACTCTCTATCTCCAATGAGTACTGAGCTATGATTTTTCAAATATGAGTGATATTTTAAGGAAAAAAATCAATTTTGATCATATTTAGTATTTGATCAACAATATATCCCGATTACAATCTAGATGTAAAATTCAAAATCCCTCTGGGCATTTTTAGCTTCAACCATCATCACCATCTATATTGTCCTCACAGTGATATTTCGCACAATGATATAAGCTCATGAGATCATGTTCTATGAGAATCAACCGTTAGTTGCACTTCATTTCAGTATTTCCTGGTGGAGAGGCGCGCGAGGACACGATCAAGGATCGCTTAAGGATCAAGCTATCAAAATGAAAAAGTTTTCTTTTTCCAATCATTACTTTCTGAGACATGAGCGCCTAAAGTTTAAAATTTTGGGACTGATCATTTCAAATTCGGTACGAGATGAATCCATAAAATTCAAAGGATAAATTCTTCATGGTATTTTTGATTTAATAAAACAAAAATATCAATTTTTGAGAAAGTTTTTCAATTTACTAAAAATGACCAAAAATAGTGTTGAGTTTTTTTTGTAAATTGAATAACTTTTTCAAAAATTGATATTTTCAGAAAATGTTTCAAAATTTTCTTGTTTTATTCAATCAACAATACCATGAAGAATTTATCTCTTACCGAATTTGAAATGTCCTGTCCCAAAAATTTAAACTTTAGGCGTTCATATCTCAAAAAGTAATGATTGGAAGAGAATGTTTTCCTAAGAAAACTTTTTCATTTTGATATATACCGGTACAAATCGAAAAACTTTAAAAAATATCACCAGTACAAGAAAGTTTATTTTTAGCCTTTGCACAGCCTTAAGACGTACACTGCAACATAGTATTAGGCCTACTTAACTTGCTAAGTAATTAGAACTACAATTTCTACAAGTTTGTTTAACACACCTGTTTAATTAAGTAGAACTCGTCTGACCTTTGCAATTCCTTCACCAATTCTTCAAGATCTGGGGACTGAACTATTTTATGTTCGCTAGACCACTCAGACGTTCCTGGGGCATTGTTGATCTTAGAAAAGTCTTCATTAGCTCGAGGTGGAAAAACTTCTTATATAATTTTACTATTCACATTTGAAATTATGAATTTATTATTATTTGTATTTTTAAATTTTCCGTTCCTTTAAATTTGCCGCCCCCAAAACCTGCCGCCCTGTGCGGCCGCCCGGTCCGCCCACCCCTGGGGCCGGCCTGAGGCGAACACTGCTATTGGTCGAGGGTATGAACGCCTGCCATTGGCCTAGCTAGACAGTCTCCTCCCACTCAACGGTGTGACAAAATGGCGGCTTAAGCAACAGAATCGCCATGATAATAAAATTTACTTTCAGTACAAAATAAGAACCAAGAAAACAAGTGTGAAAGATAATAAAACAAATATGTAAATGGAAAAACTATTGACTAATGTATGCTTACAATTTTATGATAAAATATTGCTGTCTTATCATGGCGACTCTGTTGCTTAAGCCGCCATTTTGTCACACCGTTGAGTGGGAGGAGACTGTCTAGCTAGACCAATGGCAGGCCTTCATACCCTCGACCAATAGCAGTACTCGCCTACTAGTATAAATTCTGCTGCTCTTGTATTTAGTTTCAGTTTATCAGAGATTGACAATGGTTTAATATCCGAAACGGTCTTTCTAATTATCAATGAATCAGTGTTTTTTGACAATTTCTTAGTCTTTTTCATTCAATGGTGAATTATTTGTTGAATTTCACTTGCAGGGAATGTGAACGCGACAATCAAGCCGTTCACAGACGCCTGTTTGGACTGCATCTGCGAGGGCGTCGGATGTCGCCATGAGACGTTCTGTCGGTCGAACGTGTGTGGCATACTCTACATGACCAAGCTGTTCTGGATCGATGCACAGAAGCCAGTTGTTCTGCTAGATGACCCAGAGTCTGAGGGAGGTGAGCGTACTTTAGGCGACAATAATCTCGCTATTAAAGCTGTGCAAAGGCTAAAAATAAGCTTTCTACTGGTGATACTTTTTCAAAGTATGTCAATATGTATCATCAAGCTATCATCAAGCTCATGAATCATTCGTTTAATGATTGTGTCAATTAAGGCTGTGCAAAGGCTAAAAATAAACTTTCTACTGGTGATATTTTTCAAAGTTTTTCAATTTATACCTATATCATCAAGCTATCAAAATAAAAAAGCTTTCTCAGAAAAACATTTTTTTCCGATCATTACTTATTGAGATATGAGCGCCTAAAGTTTAAATTTTTGGGACAGAACATTCTAATTCGGTAAGAGATAAATCCATGAGATTCAGAAGATAAATTCTTCATGGTATTGTTGATCTAGTTAAACAAAAATTATCTGTAAATATAGATTTTTGAGAAAGTTATTCAATTTACCAAAATAACTCAACTTAAAGCTTTTTTTGTTATTTTTAGTAAATTGAATAACTTTCTCAAAAATTCATATTTTCAGAAACTTTTTATTCAATAGATCAACAATACCATGAAGAATTCATCCTCTAAATCTCATGGATTTATCTCTTACCGAATTTGAAATGTTCTGTCCCAAAAATTTAAACTTTAGGCCCTCATATCTCAAAAAGTAATAATCGGAAAAAATGTTTTTCTAAGAAAACTTTTTCAATTTGATAGCTTGATGATATACAAATCGAAAAACTTTGAAAAATATCACCAGTAGAAAGTTTATTTTTAGCCTTTGCACAGCCTTAATTGACACAATCATTAAACGAATGATTCATGTGAACTATGATTGAACGAATGATTGAACTACTAGTGCCAGAGCAAAATCTAGTGCGTTTTGGTTGCAGATGGATTGTTGAGTTTCAAGAAAAAGCTTGGAATTGCAGCTACTTTATCGAAACTAGTTTTTCTCATGAAGAAACTGAGTATCTCTAGTAACTAAGTTTTTTTCATGTTTGAGCCATTCAGTAGTTTTGTATACTAGCATAGATTCAAGATTTATTTATTTAGTTTCATTCTTCAAATGATACTACATTTCTTCTTCTTCTTCTTCTTCTTCTTTCTTTCCTCCTCTTGTGCTTCGTCATCTTCTTCTTCTTCTTCTTCTTCTTTCTTCTTCTTCTTCTACTTACTTCTTATTTTTATTCATCATCTTTTCCTGCACCGTATTCTTTATCTCCTTCATCTTCTTCTTCGTCTTCATTTTTTCCTCTTAGATTTTCTTCTTCTTCTTCTACTTCACCTTATCCTCCATCTTCTTCTACTCCCTCCTTTCACTTCTTCTTCCTCTTATCTCCTTCATTTTCTCCTTTCTCTTCTTGTTCTTCTTTATCTTTTTCGATCACTTACACACGGTTATACCCGTCAAAAGCGTGTAACAACTCAGAATTCACATAATAATTAAGATCATTGAGTTTATTGTACAACAATATCAAGGTCTTTCGGAGCATTGACCGCTCATCAATCAAAACTGCTCTGCAAATTAATCAGAACCTGAATTTCCAGATGCTCAGATGCTTATCAAAATAATGAGTTGTTTCTCGTTGTATCATCACCAACAAGATACTTCACTGATATTAATTTCATTCATTCAGTAGATGTGGATACTAATAGAGTAGTCAGATGTCCGATGGATGGCTGTCTGAGCTCCTCGATGATAATTATTTAAAATTATTCTACATTGAACAATAATATACATTGAAGTTGCTTTCCATGACGAAACACTATATAATAACTTTGTTGAAGTTCTGACACTGTGTTACTAGTAAATATTTGAGAAAACACTTACTTTTTCTTTGAGTCTTGAGGAATGCATTTCACTCCGGAAGAATCATTCCTCAAGACTCCAAGGAAAAGTAAGTGTTTTCTCAAATATTTACTAGTAACACAGTGTCAGAACTTCAACAAAGTTAAAAAAGAAATAATAATATACACTTTGTATTGTTAGAGCTAAACAATGTGACTTGACTATATTGATTTTTAATATGACTTGTTATCACCTCACATTTTCATGTTACTGTATTTTGTTTTAATATTGCCATTTTATGTTAGTCAGTAGCCTATACTCAGGCCCGGCCCCAGGGGTGGGCGGACCGGGCGGCCGCCCAGGGCGGCAGATTTTTGGGGGCAGCAAATTTTAAGGAACGGAAAATTTGAAAATACGAATAAATAATAAATTAATAATATTATATTAATATTATATTTATTATTAAGAATAGAAGTAATCTAGAAATTAGAAATATACCGTACCAAACTCGTTCATTAGCATTAAATAATTTCAATATCAACTTAATAAACTAGTAGTTTGTCGACATCAATTCACCTATCTTTGCAATATATTTTCAAACAAAATTCCGATAAAACTAATTAATTCAAAAATTACTAAAGCACTCATCAAGGAAATAAATGTATGGGTTGAGCAGAATATATATTTTACAATACCTAAATGTTAATAAATCTATTCATGATTCTTTTGAGTTTCAAGAAAAAGCTTGGAATTGCAGCTACTTTATCGAAACTAGTTTTTCTCATGAAGAAACTGAGTATCTCTAGTAACTAAGTTTTTTTCATGTTTGAGCCATTCAGTAGTTTTGTATACTAGCATAGATTCAAGATTTATTTATTTATTTAGTCTATGATACTACATTTCTTCTTCTTCTTCTTCTTCTTCTTCTTTCTTTCCTCCTCTTGTGCTTTGTCATCTTCTTTCTCTTCTTTTTCTTTCTTTCTTCTTCTACTTACTTCTTATTTTTATTTTTCATCTTTTCTGTACCGTATTCTTTATCTCCTTCATCTTCTTCTTCGTCTTCATTTTTTTCCTCTTAGATTTTCTTCTTCTTCTTCTTCTTCTACTTCACCTTATCCTCCATCTTCTTCTACTCCCTCCTTCTACTTCTTCTTCCTCTTATCTCCTTCATTTTCTCCTTTCTCTTCTTGTTCTTCTTTATCTTTTTCGATCACTTACACACGGTTATACCCGTCAAAAGCGTGTAACAACTCAGAATTCACATAATAATTAAGATCATTTGAGTTTATTGTACAACAATATCAAGGTCTTTCGGAGCATTGACCGCTCATCAATCAAAACTGCTCTGCAAATTAATCAGAACCTGAATTTCCAGATGCTCAGATATTTATCAAAATAATGAGTTGTTTCTCGTTGTATCATCACCAACAAGATACTTCACTGATATTAATTTCATTCATTCAGTAGATGTGGATACTAATAGAGTAGTCAGATGTCCGATGGATGATTTTCTGAGCTCCTCGATGATAATTATTTAAAATTATTCTACATTGAACAATAATAACACTTTGCGTTGCTAGAGCTAAACAATGTGACTAGACTATATTTACATTTATTACATTCCTTAATCACAACATCAAATTAATGATTGGGAGAGAATTAACATGATAAACCCAAAACTGTTCCTCTCCCTAATTTTGATAAAAATAGTCCAAATGAGGCTATGAAAACACTTTTATAAAGATCACAAAAATTTTCAGTCCAAATATACATTATACTAAAAATTTTGTATCTCGGTTGATCAGAAAGATGAAAAAATTATTATTAAACTTGAAAATGCATTAATAAATTGAAAAATTTGATTAATTTTTAATATTACTTATCACCTCACATTTTCATGTTACTGTATTCTGTTTTAACATATTGTCATTTTAATGTTAGTCAGTAGCCTATACTCAGGCCCGGCCCCAGGGGTGGGCGGACCGGGCGGCCGCCCAGGGCGGCAGATTTTTGGGGGCAGCAAATTTTAAGGAACGGAAAATTTGAAAATACAAATAAATAATAAATTAAATGTTATATTAATATTATATTTAATATTAAATGTTAATAGTAAAATTATATAAGAAGGTTTTCCAAGCTCAAGCTAATGAAGACATAATATTATATACAATGTCCCAGGAACATCTAAGTGGTCTAGCGAACATAAAATAGCTTAGTCACTAGATCTTGAAGAATAAATTGGAGATGTAATTCTCCTATGCAAAGGTCATACGAGTTCTACTTAATTAAACAGGTGTGTTAAACAAACTTGTGTTGTAGCAATTGTAGTTTTAATTACTCAGCAAGTTAAATAGGCCTATAGTGAGGTCCACGTTATAATGACAGTATTTTTTCAACTTTGGTTTTGCTATCCTTGTCTATCATTCGACAAAGCCGGTGGTACTACCCTTTTCTAGGTCCACAACGATGCCAATTATGTTTTTGACGGTGTAGAAATATAATTAATTAATGGAGAGATTCGGCATCGCTATTCTCCTATCTTTATCCACTGCCATTATAAAGTGGACCTCACTATAATATCCCCTTGCAGTCTCTTGATTTAAAACTACCGTCTTAATTATGTTTTCTTATTGTGTACCGTATCTGTTCCGAACTAAAAATAGTTTAATCAGATATTTTTTGTTACTTCACCCCAATATTTATATTTGTCAAATATTTGTTCAAATGTTATTCTTAACTTAAACAGCTGAAAACCTTCGGGCAAATTTTTAAGTCAACAATTAGACGGGACACCTGTTGGGGGGGGGGTGACGTTTGCCGATTCCGCCCAGGGCGTATACTAGTTATATACTGTTCTCCTACTGGCGAACAAGTGTTTCACTTATGCCAGTAGTTCTTCACCTCCAGCTGTATTTTACAGATAGATGATATAGATATTTAGAATAATAATTATTGTTTTTTTTTTCTGATTGTCACATCTTTGTAAAGTTTTTTGGTGAAATAAATTGAATTGAATTGAATTACATAACTGCCTATACTAGTTAATATTATTGAGTTTTAACTTTTTGTTTCGAAAATTTTTGAAGATTACATGAATGATTTCATGTGGATCTAGTTTCTAGTACCAACTCGAAAGATCAAGATCAGTTTTCAACATGAATTGTTGATGTAAAAGCCTTTGTTATGTAAGTGTTGATAATGTTTGAAAAATTTCAACTCAAATTCTTATACTTCATATTCTGCTTTTCGCAGCATACCAAAGATGCGCCAATGATGAGACATGCGCAAGAACTGCTGTGAGAACTTACATGGAACTATACCCTTTTGTAAGTATTCACAAATATTTTTGATAAATCCTCAACTCGGAAAGAGGCAAGAATGTATTTTAAGTCCTGGACTTATAAGCCCTTGACTCAGAAAGCGAAAATTATAAACTCCAGGGTCTAACGCGATCTCTAAACTCCAGAGTCTATTTAAGTCCTTGACTATGTTAACGCTCTTACTCAGAATAAGCCAATTTTATGACTCCAGAGTTTAAAGCCAGTTAAAGTCTAGAACTTAGCTAAATCCCGAGCTCCGAAATCCCGGCCCTAAATCTTATGAGAATTACCGTATATTATTACTGTACCGGACACCTACACTGCCCTCCTAAGCATGAAGACAGTAACTGACAAAAATATGGAATTTCAGGTTAGGATTGATTTTAATGTTTCTGACCATGAGGAATTCAAAAATCGAAGTTGAAAAACCGTATCTGTGATACTTCCCTAGATATTATGGACATATGTCACAATAGCTACTGCTAAAACTTTGATCTTTGAAGATTTTTTCTTCAAACTCTGTATCATAGAGAACAGTAGCCTAACTGCAAGTATTTAAATGAAATATGAGTTTTGGGTTTGAAAGAAGATAATATTTGAATTCTCTGCATCAAATATATGAGAAATAGAAAAAAAATCATCATAAAATGTTCATTTAGTTGTTGGTTATGGACTAAACACAAAACCACTAATATCTCAGAATCGCCCAGAGTTCAGTTTCTGTCTTTTTGCTTAGTAGGGCAGTCCATTCATACTGATATCTGCGAATCCAAATTCAAATTCATTTATTAGCTATAAGGGTAATTACATTTACAATAGAATAAATATTATTGATCATAATATGGCACTACCGATACATTTTATGTTGAAGTATTGTATTAATAATGTTTGTTGTGACCAGGATTGCAACGATGACGGAGTGGTGGACTGTTACGATTACGGGGCGATTCACAACATGGGCAGGCATGGCTGCCGGTCGCCTTTATCCGCAGTCTTCGGAAAAAAGTTTCCCGAGTGTTTGAAGAAGATGAAGAAAGAATAAACGCATCAGCTGATCTCAAAATTAAAAGTGAACAAATCTCATAAATGAAACAGAAAAGTGTAATATTATAATTTGTATTGGATAAATATTAAAATTCGAGTTGAAATAATAAAACTGATCGAGGACTCTACACTTTTTGTTTTACAGAAAACCAAACGCCAAACACAGATCAACAATCCCACAATGAGTAAATTATTAAAGCAAGTTTCTCTCTGTGAGGATATCAGATACCAGTCGTCCTCTTGGGGAATGTAGAAATATAATTTACTAGCCGTCAGGCTAGCTTCGCTCGCCATATCCGTCTAGCCAGGGGGCACCACCCCCTGGACCCCCAACTGGATCGTCCAAAAATTAGATCAGCGGGCTCGCTTCGCTCGCCTGCATTTTCCATTTGGACATTTTTATCATATGTTAGGACAATCCAGTCGGGGGGTCCAGACTAAACGGCTGGCTAAACGGATATGTCGAGCGAAGCGAGCCTGACTGCTAGTAATATAATATTCCCAGGATTGAAGTAGCAGTGCCCAATCAATTTTTCCGCGATAAATGCATTTAAATCTTCAACTTGGTTCCAACGTAACAAAGTCAACTCAACTTAATGCCAACCTGACAAAATTATTAATTTAGTTGCCAGTTAACTACTGTTTCGAAGAGGTACTCTATCTAGATTATAGTTCTATAGTAACATATGATATGGAAATTTCAATTATAATTAAGAAATTAGGAGAAGAAGAATATACATGCTAAAAGACGAACTTTAAACCCTTGAAAACAACCCTTAGAGTTAAAATATTGCCAAAAGATTTCTTAGTGCGCCTACAAAGGGCCAACTGAACATACCTACCAAATTTGAACGTTTTTGGTCCGGTAGATTTTTAGTTATGCGAGTGAGTGAGTGAGTGAGTGAGTGAGTGAGTCAGTCAGTCAGTCAGTCAGTCAGTCAGTCAGTGAGTGCCATTTCGCTTTTATATAATATAGACTAGCCATCAGGCTCGCTTCGCTCGCCATATCCGTCTAGCCAGGGGGCACCACCCCCTGGACCCCCGACTGGAACGTCCAAAAATGAGATCAGCGGGCTCGCTTCGCTCGCCTGCATTTTTCATTTGAGCATGCTTCATTCCATCAGAAAGTCAAAGTACTGAGAAAACGCAAAAAACTGAGAAAAAACGTTGGGAAAATGCTAATTTTGGGTGTATGTTTGTGTTATTTCAAATTTCTTCTAACAAAACATTATTACACCCCAGCTGAGCTTCTGTAGTAAATTCAAACATTTTCTGTTCATTTGTTCTCGATAAAGCTGAGAAAACGCTGAAAAAACGCAGATTTTGGGCGTATCTTTAGAAATTCTCCCAAATCCGTTCTTAGTGCGCCTCTAAAGGGCTAACTGAACACACCTACCAAATTTGAAAAATCAATTTTTCCGCGATAAATCAGGACCTCCTAAATAGGTATTTAGGAGGTACTGGATAAATTGGTATTTAGGAGGTCCTGGATAAATGCATTTCAATCTTCAACTTAATGCCAACCTGACAAATTTTTTAATTTAGTTACCAGAACAACTGTTTCGAAGAGGTACTCTCTCTAGATTATAGTTCTATATTAACATATGGTATGGACATTTCAATTGTAATAATTTTAAGATATTGGAATAAGAAGAATATACATGCTAAAGGACGAACTTTAAACCCTTAAAAACCACCCTTAGAGTTAAAATATCGCCAAAAGATTTCTTAGTGCGCCTCTAAAGGGCCAACTGAACATACCTACCAAATTTGAACGTTTTTGGTCTGGTAGATTTTTAGTTCTGCGAGTGAGTGAGTCAGTCAGTCAGTGAGTGTGTGTCATTTCGCTTTTATATAATATATATATTATCAAAATATTTAATCTCAATTATGGAAATTAATAATTATTCAATAGACAAGTAGAATGTAATTGATAATTTCAAACAGTTAATATCATATCAGATACACCGATATCAACTATCCTCTATAGAATGTAGTATAGAGGAATAGAATCGGCAGCGCTGTTCTCCCATCTTTCTCCACTGCCATTTTAACGTGAATCTCACTATATATAGTCTATGATTACAGTCGTCATGTCAACAGCCAAAAATCTGGTGTGGCGCACTCACACAACTTTCCTTGCCGTTATGAAAATTGATCCCCTGACGTCAGTGTTCACGAGCATCTCAAGTCTACTATTCAAAGATCTGAGCCAGCTGGTGACAGGACAATAACGCTGGAGACACACGAAGTCTGCTATCTCTTCATAGTGAATGATTTAATAGAATCAACAGTTGCCAACAGTTTGCAATTGAATAATAACATTTTCTCGAATTTCAAGCTTATTTTCAATTTTAGGTGGAAATGTTACTCTAATAATTCTAGAGATTTTTATGCTCAACCGTTTCCACTGGAATTTGTTTTGTTTGAATTGAATTTGAATCCTGATAATTGGGAATATAAAATCTAACTTTGCATAGATGGGGCGGAGCTCCTGAAATTTTTACAGATATGGGACTTGTGGCAGTTGATAGAACTTATCAATGACTATTCTAGGTATAAATTTGATCAAAATCGTTGGAGCCGTTCTAGAGAAAATCGCGAAAAACCCTGTTTTTGACAACATTTTCGCCATTTTAGCCGCCATCTTGTATCGCTTTTGATCGAAATTGTTCGTGTTGGATCCTTATAGTGTAAGGACCTTAAGTTCCAAATTTCAAGTCATTCCGTTAATTGTGAGATAAGATATCGTGTACACAGACGCACATACACTCATACACACACACATACAGACCAATACCCAAAAACCACTTTTTTGGACTTAGGGGACCTTAAAACGTATAGAAATCGGGGTACCTTAATTTTTTTCGGAAAGCAATACTTTCCTTACCTATGGTAATAGGACAAGGAAAGTAAAAAGCAGTTGGTAATAGAAAACTCAGCTTAAATCACAATATCAAAAGGTAGCCAATGAAAGGGCATAAAATTTACTATCTTGACAACAATAGGAGTAGAGTAACAAATCATTCAGCCTATCAGGAGTCAGTCTATTCAGGATTCAGCCTATCAGCCTAGGAGTAGAGTAACAAATCATTCAGCCTATCAGGAACTAACCAATGAAAGAGCAGCAATTTCGTCGCATTAATTTGTTCAGAATTTCCAACTTAAACAGTGTTGGTACATTTCAAATTCAAAGTTTGTAGACTGAGCGTGATGCCCACATGAGCTCCAGGCTTGTGCGAGGGTAATGAGGCAGATGATAATGAGAGATGAATGGACCTACAGTTTTAGGTGAGTTCCAAACCACTGGAAGGCGATTTTACAAGTCATGAATCATATATCAGGAGATGGCTCGAACCAAAGGTCACGCTTCCAACGGGATTAGAAGGCGCATTATTCTTAAGGCTGTGCAATGGCTAAAAATAAACTTTCCTCTCGTGATATTTTTATAAGTTTTTCGATTTGTATATATCATTAAGCTATCAAAATGAAAAAGTTTTCTCAGGAAAACATTTTTTTCTGATCATTACTTTTTGAGATATGAACGCCTAAAGTTTAAGGATAGATTCTTCATGATATTGTTTATCTAGTAAAACAAAAATTTTCTGAAAATATCAATTTTTGAAAAAGTTATTCAATTCACCAAAAATAACTCAGCTAAAAGTTATTTTTAGTAAATTGAATAACTCAGCTAAAAGTTATTTTTAGTAAATTGAATAACTTTTTAAAATTGATATTTTCAGAAAATTTTTGTTTTACTAGATCAACAATATCATGAAGAATCTATCCTTAAACTTTAGGCGTTCATATCTCAAAAAGTAATGATCAGAAAAAAAATGATTTTCTTTGAAAACTTTTTCATTTTGATAGCTTGATGATATACAAATCGAAAAACTTGGAAAAATATCACGAGTAGAAAGTATATTTTTGCCTTTGCACAGCCTCAAAAAGCTGGAGTCAGGAAATTGGCTATTCGAAACGGGGCGTAATCGTAGTCATAGTCACGTTTGAATTAAATTTCGAAAAACTAGAAATAAACACAAAATAAAATAAAGAGAAAATAGTGTAAAGTTTCAGCTATTTTGAACTATTTAGGAATGTTTAATCTCGTCAAGGAGAAACGTTTCCAATGATATTATAGGAATGAGAAAATAAAGATTGCTATAAAAATTACGACTTCGTCCCGTTTCGGGAAACCAATTTTCTGACTCCAGCTCTTAGCTAAATCCAGAGCTCGGAAACCAGCCCTAAGTGGTGTATACAACTTAAAACGTTGCTATTTAATATAATATGAACGTCCACCTGTGCTCATACAAACAGAGAAGGCTAAAATACAAGAGAGGAGAATAAAAAAGGATGCTAAAGATATTAATAAATATCACATTCACCGAACTTGAAATTTTCTGGCACAAAAATTTAAACTTTAGGCGCTCATATCTCGAAAAGTAATGATCGAAAAAAAATGTTTTCCTGAGAAAACTTTTTAATTTTGATAGCTTGAGAGTATACAAATCGAAAAACTTTGAAAAATATCACCAGATAAGACAGATAATATCAAATTGATTTAGGAGGATAGATAATATCACAATAGATGCATACATTTCCTTGCCATTACATGCATTCATGATATACAGTCATTCTTTATTTTCACACGTTTCATTTATCACTGTATTCAATCCTCTTACATCAGAAAAAACGATCGAATACACAAGCAGTTGTTGCAAAAACTGGTATTGGCGATAAGTAATCAATGTTTTTTATTTAACAGAAGAACTTTGAACGTCCAACACTGCTACACAGTTCGAATCCAACTTCTGTTGAGTGGTTTTGTGTGCATTTTAAGCAGTGTTTTACTCGAACCAAGATGGAAATACATAAATTACTGTTGGTTTCCGTATTTTTGGTTTCAGTAGTAGTTCAATGTCAGTGGGCTAACGATGTATCGCGCATGGAAGCTGAAACGATAAGTGTGTGTTTCACTAAAATCTGTCAGCATTCGTTGAATGGGAAGCATGCTATTTACCATAAGGCATACTGCCTGTATTGTACACTATAGTGTCTGATTATTATTGATACATGGAAATGTAGCTCCCTCTCTTCCTATTAGCTACAGTAACTATATTACCTACAGTATGGCCATTGGAATTTTTTCCCCGTCGCCGCCATGAAGATTCCAAATATTTGAATTTTACAATGGAGCTTATAGGCGATTATAAGTAAAATCGCTTGCCTTTACTTATTGAAGCATATTTTTGTAAATATTAACTTCGATATAATTTCTCTAATGTTCTTTCTATATTCTCAATATAGTTTTTGAACTTGAAATAGTAATTCGTAGATAATAGCGAGTAAAAATGAAAGGTAGGTAACGTAACCTGAAAGCTGAATCTCCAAAAATTTTTTAAAATATGTCATGATATTGTATTAATTTTGTTCCATTGACAAAGAATAATGAAGTTCTCATATCTATTTGTGGAAATATGATGGAATTCTCATCACAATAGATTCCATAACATTCAAATATTTTCTTTTATTAGTTGACAGCTAATAAGTCTGACGAAAATATTTTAAACACAACATTGGATATATACTGTGGAAAATCCAATTGTTCTAGCCATAGTTCTACTTAATGATTTTAATAAACATGTAAGCAATTGAAAAAGAAAACACATTACCATTATTATTCATATTTAGTAATATTTCAAATCTTAAGCTCGTGGTAATGCAACTCTAAATCCATATTATATCAATAATAACTATTGACCAATTATTGAACATGTTATGGATAGGGTACTCAGTACTGAAGAGAATCAATAATAGAAGTCAAGACATATACTACTTAATCAGCACTTAATCACGGTTAAAAATTTCATAAAATGTTTTATTTAATTGAGCCGCAAAAAGTATTTTGAAATTGGATTATTTGAAGTTCGATCCAATGAATTGTATGAGGAAATACAATAAAATTGAAATTTATCTTTCTGCATATTTATCTAGATCACTGGTTCTCAATAAGTTGTCCGTGAAAGCTCTAGAAGTGGTCTACGATAAGTCCGGAGCAAGGAAAATTAATGTTTCAAGCTTTATTAGTGTTTTAAAATTTTCTTTATTGCCTATATTAAAGGATAAGATATATATTATAAACTATTCAAATAATTCGATTTTCATAGAAGAATAGAACTTCTAACCTTAACTTCCATTGACATTCAGATTCAGATCACATCAGATTGGCCGAATTTCAAGTGAGCTAAAACAGCTGATCAAAAACTTTTTCAAGTGTGATAAACCAGCTGATCAAAAATTTTTTCAAGTGTGATAAACCAGCTGATCAAAAACTTTTCATTATTTGTGTTTATCATTCAATAATTAAAGCATATTTATAATAATATCATCTTATTGTCATTTGGAAGAATAAAAAGTATAAACTCAACCTTTTACATAATTGAACATAATCTTTTAGGTTATTTAGACAAATCAGAATAAAAAATAAAAATACTTGGACAATTTCTTGATATTCAGATTTGCTAGAGCTATGACCTTCCACTTTTGCTTTCGGAAGTGCTTATAATAGACAATGAGAATAATTATTATTCTCATATATATATTGTTTATTTTTCTGTGTGGCGAAAAATTACGTTCTCACCATGGGCAAAAATGTTTTTCCGGCTCTCAATCTTTTCTAGTCCTCGGCCTACGGCCTCGGACTTGAAAACCGATTTCGAGCCAGAAAAGTCTCATTTTCGGCCCTAGGTGCGAAATATACTATTTCAATCGGTTAAAGAAGTGATAAGTTCCAAATTTCTAATGCTATAAGATAGGACTTGAAAGTTTGTTTGGAATCTTAATGGCGGATTTGTACCATGTGACCGAGCTAACCAATCAGAAGCGTGACAGTCAATGGCCATACTGTGGGTAATATAGTTACTGTACTATTAGCCATCTGGCAAGAAAATTTACAATAGCCTACTCATGTTTTTATCACATTCTAATATTTACTGATCTAAACGAAAATCCCAATTAAATGCTGTAAATCACCTCGAAGACTTCTGCTACTGCAAATATTGACAAAAGGGTAAACAGCAAGATAGATTGGGATTTTCGTTTAATAATAATTATTCATTAATTAGCATTTGAACAAAATGCAACTTCCAATTTATTTCCATCTATTTACTGATTCTCGTGAGTTGTTTCCGATATACAGAGTGATTCTTAATTATGATAAAATAATTCAATACGTGATAGTAGAGCTAAAAATAAGAAAAAAAGTTCTTATAAACATAATATATCCATAAACGCTTCATTAGCGAGCTATACAGAATGAAAGATTTCGGCTACAACCTATGATTATATCATACTAGCCGTCAGGCTCGCTTCGCTCGCCGTATCCGTCTAGCCAGGGGGCTCCGCCCCCTGGACCCCCGACTGGATCGTCCAAGAATGAGATCAGCAGGCTCGCTTCGCTCGCCTGCATTTTTCATTTGAGCATTTTTATCATATGTTAGGACAATCCAGTCGGGGGTCCAGACTAGACGTCTGGCTAAACGGATATGGCGAGCGAAGCGAGCCTGACGGCTAATAATATAATATTCCCAGGATTGAAGTAGCAGTGCCCAATAAATTTTTCCGCGATAAATGCATTTAAATCTTCAACTTGGTGCCAACCTAACAAAGTAAACTCAACTTAATGCCAACCTGACAAAATTATTAATTTAGTTGCTACTTAACAACTGTTTCGAAGAGGTACTCTATCTAGGTTATAGTTCTATAGTAACATATGATATGGAAATTTCAATTATAATTAAGAGATTGGGAGAAGAAGAATATACATGATAAAAGACGAACTTTAAACCCTTAAAAATAACCCTTAGAGTTAAAATATTGCCAAAAGATTTCTTAGTGCGCCTCTAAAGGGCCAACTGAACATACCTACCAAATTTGAACGTTTTTGGTCCGGTAGATTTTTAGTTATGCGAGTGAGTGAGTGAGTGAGTGAGTGAGTGAATGAGTGAGTGAGTCAGTCAGTGAGTGCCATTTCGCTTTTATATATATCATATATATATCATTAAGTAGCCTATATTACTATCGTATTTGAAAGTGTGATATTAACCATCTATAGATGTAATGGGTGCTTTAGTGAAGACATTTTTTGAAAACATAGTACAATAATTATTATAGTAAGGTATCGTGTATTTTTTTCTTTAGGGCTGCTTCTGAATATAAATAAAATTATGAATCTGAGTACCCTTTTTAAATTATTTCGTCACGACATGTTTAAAAAACAAAAAGGGTACCCTTTTGTCCAATCACTTGATAATGGCATTAGTAGCCGAAAAATGTCGCGAAGAAATAATTTAAAAAGGGTACTCAGATTTATATTTCTATTTATAAGGTATCGTGTTTTGTTTGATGTGATTGAATATAAAAATTGTATCTATAACCTCTATGAGCTCATAAAACAGCAAATTTTTGTGGTGTAATGTACTACATAAGAATACATTTTATTTAAATTTAATTTACACAGCTTACATAATTCTTTTCAGAATTAAATTCTCTACAATTTTTATTGCAAAAAATTATTTGCTTACTGGTCATGAAAGATAACTGGTAAAGAAAGTTATTGGGCATCAAAATTAGAAGTCTGTGTTTTTCTACTTAGATTTTTTGCATAATATTTCAACTTTTTTCTCAAAAACTACTTACTCTACAGCTTCCAGACTAGTTTTATTCAATTTTTCAGATATTTTTCAATATGAATCCAGCATAAGTTTTTCAAAAACAAGTACCCAAACAATTCAGCATCGGTGTATTTCACCAGAGGAACTGAATTCGGGCGAAATCTTTCACTCTGTATAGCTCGCTAATGAAGCGTTTATGGATATATGTTTATAAGAGCTTTTTTTCAAAAAGTTCACCCTGTACAGAGTGATTCTTAATGTTATGGTAAAATGAATCAATACATGATAGTAGAGGTAAAAATAAGAAAAAATATAGTGAGGTCCACGTTATAATGGCAGTGGAGAAATATAGGAGAACAACGTTGCCGATCTTGTCAATGCTTTCTATAGACGGTAGCTGATACGGGTTTATTGATGAAATATTAACTGTTCATTCTTCTCTTTTAAAATAATTAATTATATTTTACTAAGCAAAAAATTATATTTTTCAATAATTTCATAATTAAGATGAAATATTTTGTTAATTAATTCTGAATTCTTCATTGTTAAAAGACAATCTGGCAACAGAGAAAAGCAAGAAAGAGATAGCGCTATCTGCTTTGTTGAATGATAGACAAGGATAGCAACACCATTGATAATCAAACACTGCCATTATAACGTGGACCTAACTATATAGGTCAATGCTGAGTTTGATTATTAGTCAATATAAACTACTTGTTCAAGTTCATAATTAAAAAATAATATTCACGAAACCGCTTAAATCAAAATTCTACCGAAGCTGTTATTCTTGTACGTTCTGAGTTCTTTGTTGTATGCTCATTTGTGTGATCACATTGAACATTGCAATGTAGGCCTATTAGTGTTGTTATAAAATAGTGTAAATGTAAATAATTATATAATATACGTAGCTGGAAAACCGTATTCAAGAAGTGATCGTGAAGAAGCACATAACAGAAAAATCTGGTGTGGTACACTCACACAACTTTCCTTGCTCTGTACTGTGCTTGCTTGAACTATAAGCCTCATTTTTAGACGAGAATAATTTAGGGGAATAACATAATGACGATTGACGGCAAAATATTTGCAACTACGATCAGACTACCTTATATGTGTATATATAATTGTTTTCAGAGTACTTTTTCCTTTGTGTAAATTGTGAAATTCGATGATTTTTTCAAAAGTCGTCAAAACAGCTGTTCTACAGATGAAATATCTAGACTATGACTGTGTTCTTTTTATAAACTTCTCTACCAACCTACCTCATGCACTATAAAGAGGTTACAAAGTCCATTTCTCAAGGATGGGGTGGACCCCCCATTAGTTTCCCAGGAAAAAGACTCATGCCAGTTGATAGAGCTGGTAAATAACTATACAGGGTATGAATTTGAAAAAAAAACGGTCAAGTAATTTTTGAGAAAATCGTGAAAAACATGGGTTTTTAGTAATTATCTGCCATTTTTCTCGATAATATTACGGAGCTCCTGCAATTTTCCCAAAAATGAGACTCATGTCAGTTGATAGGGCTTATGAATAGCCATTTTCCTAAAGAATATTACAGAGCTCCTGGAATTTTCCGAGAAATGAGACTCATGTCAGTTGATAGGGCTTATAAATAGCTATCCATGGTAATTTGAAGAGAATCGTTAGAGCCGTTTTCGAGAAAAACGTGAAAAACATGGTTTTTTTAGTAATTATTCGCCATTTTTTCCGCCATCTTGAATTGAATTTTATTGACTTTCTTATTTTCGGATCCTTATGGTATAAGGACCTTAAGTTCAAAATTTCAAGTTAATCGGTTAATTAAGAATGGAGTTATCGTGTTCATAGACATACACACACATACACACACACACACACACACACACACACACACACACACACACACACACACACACACACACACACACACACACACACACACACACACACACACACACACAGACCAACACCCAAAAATCATGTTTTTGGACTCAGGGGACCTTGAAACGAATAGAAAACTTGAAATTAGGGTACCTTAATATTTTTTGGAAAGCAATACTTTCCAAATTACCTATGGTAATAGGGCAAGGAAAGTAAAAAGATGAAACAGTGAGTCCATATCCAGGCATATTGCAAGGCAAGAGTGGAGTATGCTTCTTATTTTTCAAATTGGCTATAGAAAATATAATAATAAAACTTTCTAAATGTTATTACTAAATACTGCCACCGAGTAGTAGAACCATTCTCAATGAGAACTCCTTTTATCGTTTTCCAAAATATAAAAAACTTGATTGCAAAGTTCGTTTACCGGTGTTGGTAATGTACTGTATTATCAATATAAAATACTCTGTGTCCTGTATCAGAATATATTGTAGAATTTTAGTAATTCAATAGGTCTATATTTCTACTTCGGTCGAGCCTCTGTATAACGACATCCACCACGTTACGAATTTTGACGATTAATTTCACTGGGGTGATCCGTGGTCTAGTGGATAGAGTGCCTGCGTAGCAGCATAGAGATCCCGGGTTCAAACCCTCTCAATACCAAAAGTTTTTTAACCAGATCACTCCCGTGTTATCGGATGGGCACGTTAAACTGTCGGTCCCGGCTGAAGTATGACAGTCGTAAGGCCCATTGACGGCTTAAATTATATATTCAGGCGGTGGGACCTTCCCGCAAGGGACTCCCCACCAACAAAAGCCATACGAATTTACTTTTACTTTGTACTGAGTTTACCTCTATGTAACAAATTAATCTCTACTTTTTTCTGTCTGTTTTTTCTTCTCCGATCATTGTATTGTTTGTGCCAACCTAATAAATAAATAAATACTTGGGAAAATCCTCACATTATCGTTACAAATGGGTTCAACAATATAATATTTTATCAAGTGTCAGGCTTACATCATTAATCCAACGTTTTCTTTCATATAACTAGACATTTTTTTCAAATCACAATTTCTACAGAGGGTAATCAAGCAGTCAATAAGCTCCATTACTAACTTAGTTCTATCCAAAACTGAGAAATTAAAGTTTTTCGAAGATTCAGTTTAAGTCCAACATGATATAACTTTCCAAGTTCACCGTTATAGTTTGTTGACCTTGACAAAAATGTAGTCAGTAGTAAATTGTTTCACTTTATAAAGCTGGATTCACACATATCAGTATTAGTGAACTTGACCGGCACAGTGGAAATATAATTACCATGAGTTCTAATTGGACTATTTTCACTCCCTCCGGCCGAGTAAGGCTATAGTTTCACATTCATTCGGTTCGTTTCGTTTTCGGCAAATTCCGATAAGTGTGAAACGGTAATTCGGTTGAATTCGGTACCGAATAGAAACCGCATAGAACCGAACGCCCACTTGACACTAATAAATTTCATCAGGTTTCAATTCGTTGCTGGCGAGACGCTACTTTCACACACTTTCGGTTCGTTTCGTTTTCAATTCGTTTTCGGCAAATTCCGATAAGTGTGGAACGGTAATTCGGTTTGAATTCGGTACCGAATAGGAACCGCATAGAACCGAACGCCCACTTGACACTAATAAATTCCATCAGGTTTCAATTCGTTGCTGGCGAGACGCTACTTTCACACACTTTCGGTTCGTTTCGTTTTCAATTCGTTTTCGGCAAATTCCGATAAGTGTGGAACGATGATTCGGTTTGAATTCGGTACCGAATAGCAACCGCATTGCACCGAACGCCCCCTCGACACGAATAGGTTTCATCATATTCGAATTCGTTGCAAGGGAAACGGGAAAAAACAAAGTCTTTTACACACGCTTGCCTTTTTTGTTTTTATTTTAAACTGATATCGTGATTATCTGTTTCAAAATTTTCCAAGTCAAAATCATATGGTCAATTCATTTCTGTTAGTTCACAGGAACATTTCTTTCTCAATGAATAGTTTGCTAAAAAATATGAAAGATATAAATTGAAACTCAGGGAGAATTTTTATTCTATTTTTTTATTTTTCCACGAATATTACATGATTTCATCAATGGAGAGAAGAGATGAAGTTTATATACCATGTGTGAAAACAAGAACAAATTTTCAATTCAAAAAATCATCTCTCTGAACATCAAAAATTAACAAAATTAAAAAGAAACTATTCAAATAATTCACAATTTTTAATTAATTTTAAAATTTTGTTGTTCAAGAAATAACATATCACAATTTAACACAAGCTGTTATATTTAAATATACAAGCATGAACTGTGAAAATCCAGACACAGCTGTGTTTGAGAAGAAAATACCTAATTGGAACCATACGAATTAAAACCTGACATTTATGAAAGCCTCATTCGTTTTCGGTAACGAACCGAACCGAACCGAAAACGTACCGAGCCGAATCAAACCGAAAGCGTGTGAAGCTAGCCTAAGTGTGAATGACACCATTAGAGTTCATGGGAATAATATTCTCACTTTGGGAATCCAGCTTTAGTTTTGGAATTTTCAGGTGCAAATCTCACCAAGAAGCCTTTCACGGATGAGTGTTTGAACTGCATTTGTGAGACCATCAATTGTACGGCAGCTAACAGCAAATGCAAGGGAGACATTTGTGGACGATTCTCCATTGATCGCGCCAATTGGAAGGATGCCGACACCCGACTGTACTGTTCGATGATGTAGAGTCAGACGGAGGTAGGATCACACATAAAATACTAGTAGTTCTGTGAACAGTAGACCTCACGCAGTAGGTATTCTCTTCCACAAGTACCTGATTGAAACTATAGACCTTATGGAAATACAGCAATAGACTGGCTTCTCCACACATCTGTGTAATCACTTGTCAGCTGATTTATGATCATTTGTAATCACCTATTAAATGGTTTTTTCAAATGTGAGAATATTGATACTAATGGGCACGCATAATAATATCATGACTGCAAAACAAAATATTGAAACCAAAGACCTTAAAGCTGCGATTAGACCAAAGTTATTAACATGTTAATAACTCAATCCTTATAGATTATATTAGATTGAACATAACTTATCATACACATATGAAGATGTGTGTTTGTCAACTTCCGTTCAATCTAATAGAATCTATAAGGATTAGGTTATTAAAATTTTGTTAATAACTTTGGTGTAAACCCAGCTTAAAGATGCATACCTCTTTAATTAAGGTTGAAACTATAGACCCCATACAAATACAGTAATAGACTGACTTCTCCACACATCTGTGTAATCACTTGTCAGCTGATTTATGATGAATAATACTATAGTCTGATTTTTACTCCGATATTGGCGTATGAAGGGGCTCCTTTTTCCTTTTATGTTATCCATGAAATGCAAAATTTCCAAAAACTTTGTATATGCGTCGACGCGCAATTAAAAAAGGAACATACCTGTCAAATTTCATGAAAATCTATAACCGCGTTTCGTCGTAAATGCTCAACAATTAAACATTTAAACATTCAAACATTTAAATATTAAGAGAAATGCCAAACTGTCAACTTGAATCTTAGACCTCACTTCGCTCGGTCAATTATATTGAATGAATAGACTAGGAAATTGTCAAAAACCACAGATTTTATTGTCAATGCTGACATTGACAATGGTGTAACAACCGAAACCGGTCTTTCTAACATAAATAAAATCTGTGGTTTTTGACAATTTCTTAGTCTTTTTACTTTCCTTGCCCTATTACCATAGGTAAGGAAAGTATTGCTTTCCGAAAAAAATTAAGGTACACCAATTTCTAAATTTCTATACGTTTCAAGGTCCTCTGAGTCCAAAAAGTGGACCTTAAATTTAGAACGTAGGTAAGGTCCTTACAATATAAGGATCCGACACGAACAATTTCGATCAAATGCGATTCAAGATGGCGGCTGAAATGGCGAAAATGTTGTCAAAAACAGGGTTTTCGCGATTTTCTCGAAAACGGCTCCAACGATTTGGTACCTAGCATAGTCATCGATAAGCTCTATCAACTGCCACAAGTCTCATATCTGTAAAAATTTCAGGAGCTCCGCCCCATCCATGCAAAGTTTGATTTTAGATTCTCAATTATCAGGCTTCAGATACAATTTATACAAAAAATCTTTAGTGGAAAAGATTGAGCATGAGAATCTCTACAATTAATGTACACTGCCTTTGAAGTAGGCCGAAAACTTTATCAGTTCAAACGAATACCATTCGGAGTAACCAATGGAGTAGCTGCCTTCCAACGTACAATAAACGGACTTATAGAAAGAGAGAATTTGAACGACTGCTTTGCCTATTGGATGATGTTGTCATTTGCGGTTCAGATCAAGAAGAACATGACAGAAATCTTAAGAAATTTCAACAAGTTTCAATTCGTTGCTGGCGAGACGCTACTTTCACACACTTTCGGTTCGTTTCGTTTTCGATTCGTTTTCGGCAAATTCCGATAAGTGTGGAACGATGATTCGGTTTGAATTCGGTACCGAATAGCAACCGCATAGCACCGAACGCCCCCTCGACACGAATAGGTTTCATCATATTCGAATTCGTTGCTAGGGAAACGGGAAAAAACAAATTCTTTTACACACGCTTGCCTTTTTTGTTTTTATTTTAAACTGATATCGTGATTATCTGTTTCAAAATTTTCCAAGTCAAAATCATATGGTCAATTCATTTCTGTTAGTTCACAGGAACATTTTCTTTCTCAATGAATAGTTTGCTAAAAAATATGAAAGATATAAATTGAAACTCAGGGAGAATTTTTATTCCTTAATTATTTTTTTTATTTTTCCACGAATATTACATGATTTCATCAATGGAGAGAAGAGATGAAGTTTATATACCATGTGTGAAAACAAGAACAAATTTTCAATTCAAAAAATCATCTCTCTGAACATCAAAAATTAACAAAATTAAAAAGAAACTATTCAAATAATTCACAATTTTTAATTAATTTTAAAATTTTGTTGTTCAAGAAATAACATATCACAATTTAACACAAGCTGTTATATTTAAATATACAAGCATGAACTGTGAAAATCCAGACACAGCTGTGTTTGAGAAGAAAATACCTAATTGGAACCATACGAATTAAAACCTGACATTTATGAAAGCCTCATTCGTTTTCGGTAACGAACCGAACCGAACCGAAAACGTACCGAGCCGAATCAAACCGAAAGCGTGTGAAGCTAGCCTAAGTGTGAATGACACCATTAGAGTTCATGGGAATAATATACTCACTTTGGGAATCCAGCTTTAGTTTTGGAATTTTCAGGTGCAAATCTCACCAAGAAGCCTTTCACGGATGAGTGTTTGAACTGCATTTGTGAGACCATCAATTGTACGGCAGCTAACAGCAAATGCAAGGGAGACATTTGTGGACGATTCTCCATTGATCGCGCCAATTGGAAGGATGCCGGACACCCGACTGTACTGTTCGATGATGTAGAGTCAGACGGAGGTAAGATGACACATAAAATACTAGTAGTTCTGTGAACAGTAGACCTCACGCAGTAGGTATTCTCTTCCACAAGTACCTGATTGAAACTATAGACCTTATGGAAATACAGCAATAGACTGGCTTCTCCACACATCTGTGTAATCACTTGTCAGCTGATTTATGATCATTTGTAATCACCTATTAAATTGGTTTTTTCAAATGTGAGAATATTGATACTAATGGGCACGCATAATAATATCATGACTGCAAAACAAAATATTGAAACCAAAGACCTTAAAGCTGCGATTAGACCAAAGTTATTAACATGTTAATAACTCAATCCTTATAGATTATATTAGATTGAACATAACTTATCATACACATAATGAAGATGTGTGTTTGTCAACTTCCGTTCAATCTAATAGAATCTATAAGGATTAGGTTATTAAAATTTTGTTAATAACTTTGGTGTAAACCCAGCTTAAAGATGCATACCTCTTTAATTAAGGTTGAAACTATAGACCCCATACAAATACAGTAATAGACTGACTTCTCCACACATCTGTGTAATCACTTGTCAGCTGATTTATGATGAATAATACTATAGTCTGATTTTTACTCCGATATTGGCGTATGAAGGGGGCTCCTTTTTCCTTTTATGTTATCCATGAAATGCAAAATTTCCAAAAACTTTGTATATGCGTCGACGCGCAATTAAAAAAGGAACATACCTGTCAAATTTCATGAAAATCTATTACCGCGTTTCGTCGTAAATGCGCAACATATAAACATTTAAACATTCAAACATTTAAATATTAAGAGAAATGCCAAACTGTCAACTTGAATCTTAGACCTCACTTCGCTCGGTCAATTATATTGAATGAATAGACTAGGAAATTGTCAAAAACCACAGATTTTATTGTCAATGACATTGACAATGGTGTAACAACCGAAACCGGTCTTTCTAACATAAAATAAAATCTGTGGTTTTTGACAATTTCTTAGTCTTTTTACTTTCCTTGCCCTATTACCATAGGTAGGTAAGGGAAGTATTGCTTTCCGAAAAAAATTAAGGTACCCCAATTTCTAAATTTCTATACGTTTCAAGGTCCTCTGAGTCCAAAAAGTGGACTTAAATTTAGAACGTAGGTAAGGTCCTTACAATATAAGGATCCGACACGAACAATTTCGATCAAATGCGATTCAAGATGGCGGCTGAAATGGCGAAAATGTTGTCAAAAACAGGGTTTTCGCGATTTTCTCGAAAACGGCTCCAACGATTTGGTACCTAGCATAGTCATCGATAAGCTCTATCAACTGCCACAAGTCTCATATCTGTAAAAATTTCAGGAGCTCCGCCCCATCCATGCAAAGTTTGATTTTAGATTCTCAATTATCAGGCTTCAGATACAATTTATACAAAAAATCTTTAGTGGAAAAGATTGAGCATGAGAATCTCTACAATTAATGTACACTGCCTTTGAAGTAGGCCGAAAACTTTATCAGTTCAAACGAATACCATTCGGAGTAACCAATGGAGTAGCTGCCTTCCAACGTACAATAAACGGACTTATAGAAAGAGAGAATTTGAACGACTGCTTTGCCTATTTGGATGATGTTGTCATTTGCGGTTCAGATCAAGAAGAACATGACAGAAATCTTAAGAAATTTCAACAAGTAATTGAATTGTATGGCTTGACTATAAATGAAGAAAAATGTAAATTTTCAAAAAATCATTGAAGTTCCTTGGGTATGAGATAAAACATGGAGAAATTAAACCTGACCCAGAACGCCTTGCACCACTCATGAACTTTCCACCCCCAAGAAATGCTAAAGAAATGAAACGACTCATGGGATTACTGGCTCATTACTCCCGATGGATTAAAAAACTTTTCTCAAAAGATTCACCCCCTTGTCCACATACAGAAATTCCCTCTATCTCAAGATCAGATGGAAACTTTTGGAATTGAAACATTTTCACCTAAAATCAAAAATAAGCTCGAAATTCGAGAAAATGTGATTATCCAATTGCAAACTGTTAGCAACAACTGTTGATTCTATTAAATGATTCACTATGAAGAGATAGCAGACCTCGTGTGTCTCCAGCGTTATTGTCCTGTCACCAGCTGGCTCAAATCTTTGAATAGTAGACTTGAGATGCGCGGGAACACTAGCGTCAGGTGATCAATTTTCATTACGCAAGGAAAGTTGTGTGAGTGCGCCACACCAGATTTTTATTCAATATGAATGATTACCATAATATCAACTTCTTAACTAGGTACTCTCAAAAGTGAAATATAATATTGTTAGAAAAAAATTGTATATCTAGAGGAAATACAAAAATCTGCTGTGGTACACTCACAGAACTTTCCTTGCCGTTATGAAAATTGATCAACTGACGCTAGTGTTCCCGCGCATCTCAAGTCTACTTTTCTAAGATCCAGCTGGTGACAGGACAATAGCGCTGCAGACACACAAAGTCTGCTATTTCTTCATAGTGAATGATATAATAGAATCAACAGTTGCCAACAGTTTGCAATAATCTTATTTTTCCTAATTTCGAGCTTATTTTCAATTTTAGGTGAAAATACTACTGAACATTAATTGTAGAGATTTTTATGCTCAATCTTTTCCACTCGAAATTTTTTGTTTAAATTGTATCTGAAGCCTGATAATTGGGAATCTAAAATCGAACTTTGCATAGATGGGGCGGAGCTCCTGAAATTTTTACAGATATAGGACTTGTGTCAATTGATAGAACTTATCACTGACTATTCTAGGTATGAATTTAATCAAAATCGTTGGAGCCGTTTTTGAGAAAATCGCGAAAAACACTATTTTCGACAACATTTTCTCCATTTTAGCCGCCATTTTGAATTGCGTTTGATCGAAATTGTTCGTGTCGGATCCTTATAGTGTAAGGACCTTAAGTTCCAAATTTCAAGTCATTCCGTTAATTGGGAGATGAGATATCGTGTACACAGACGCACATACACTCATATACACACACACACAACACACACACACACACACACACACACACACACACACACACACACACACCACACACACACACACATACAGACCAATACCCAAAAACCACTTTTTTGGACTCAGGGGACCTTGAAACGTATAGAAATTTAGAAATTGGGGTACCTTAATTTTTTTCGGAAAGCAATACTTTCCTTACCTATGGTAATAGGGCAAGGAAAGTAAAAAGTAGAAATAGTTTTGTGATTCAAAGTGTTTCCCTCTACAACTTCTTGGGACACTGATTTTCCAATCAGATGAGTTTGAAAGACGGAGGAAAGATTACACATTAGGAAATGGTATACGACATTTTTGTGAGGGTGCCTTATTTATGGGAAGGAGGGGAAGGGAGAAAGAAGTGCGCCCTTTCCTTTTAACTCTCATGTATGCTATGAAAAGAATCAATGATCAAGAGGGGGAAAAATCAAGTGATATTGAGAGGAAATCAAGTCACATTGAATATTGTTAATAGATTCCAATCAGAGATTTTAATGGAGCAGCTGACAGAATAATAGCGGCCTTTTGAGCAAGTTCTCCAGTCAGGGGGGGGGGGAAGATTTGAGAGCCTGTATCATTGTCTTGAGTAAAAATGATTCTTTGACAGTTCATTGATGGAGCAGATCTAGTTGGGTAGGATTGCGCTCAAACAATCGTGATGATGGAACAAAATTGTACGAAAATATTTGTGCAACTAGTGCGCAAAGTGACAGTTTGCTGCACCGGAAGAAACGTTTACGCACGAGCCGTAGGCGAGGGCAGAATGGTTTCTTGAGTGCAGCAGAGGAACTTTGCGCACGTATTTCATATTAAATTTTTCCTACAGTTACCATTGAATATGAGAAGTGGTTAATTATGAGTAAAATGATGGCTGAAATCCATCAAATGTTTGTCTGTATAATTTTGTTATTAATAACAACATTAATTTTTTTAAACTTGATAATCCAATTGAAAATTAATAATTCATTCAAATTAGAAATTAAATTAATCCAATTAATTTGAAAATTTGAATAATTTTGAGTAATCTTAATTTCTGAATAATTTTTCAACCAATTAATCTATGAATGAAAAAAATCTTATTTGAAATAATGATTAATTAATAATATTCAAAATGTATAATTTAATGAGTTCTCATTTTTATTTATTTGAAAATCAGAAAAAATATAGATAGAACAAATTTACATTTAAAATACACGCCAACAATGTCAACAGCTGATTGGGATGACTGCAAGATAATACGCAAAGTATTAAGAGTACACAAAGTAATACTTTGCACACTAGAGCGGAAAAGTGATTCTTTGCGTTCTGTAATCAGTGCAGGAAAGGTCACTTTTCAAGGTAACTGTAGGGAAAATCAATTAAAACTAAATTTTTTTCATGAAAATTGATGGAGAGAGCCTGACCTTTCAAATTGTTGCAGCTTTTGAGAGATGTGCCAACGACTTCGAATGTGCTCGACTAACTATAAAAAAGTACATGGACACTCATCCTCACGTGAGTACATGTGAAATGATTTAGAATAATATAAAGGTAACAAATAATTTACTTTTACAGTATAACTCAATTCATCCAAAATTCAATTATCTATATCGCTTTCTAAAAAAGATATATATCTAAATTAGAATCTAATTTGAATTACACGAAATTTCTGCGAATTTGAAATATATATTTAAAAAGCGCTAGAACTGTTCTAGCAAAGTCTAATTAATACAGTAAAGTGGTTAATACAGTTAACACTTTATTATTTGTAAATAATATTTATTTACTTATTATAGTAAATAATACTACTGTGTATATTCAATGAAGTTTTATCCTGAATTCCCCGTCTTTTGCGAAAACTCGGACTATCCGAATATTTGATTTTACGAATGGTACCAGGTCCTACTGTATTTAAAGTGAATTTAGTTCAGGACAAACTAAGATCTCAACTCACTTCAATATTTAAAGCTCGAAATAATATTCAAAATTTCATTTTTTCAAAGTTTCCCCTTATTTTTTATTCTATCTTTATTCTGATGAAAAAATGAATAATTGTTGGAGACTTTCCGACAATGTGAGATTCTGATTTCTGATTTATTCAAGAAAGACAACTGTTTTGATCATTATAATTAAGGACTTCATTATTTTCACTAGCGTCAAAATATAGCCTAGGATTGAGACTAGATTTGCATAAGGAGGGAAAGAGAAGTTGCAGAAGATACACATTTAAGCTGCGGAAACAAGCTTAGGATATAGCTCAAAAATCTGATTATAGTAAACTGATTAAACCGTTCAGCCAATTGAGTCATCAACTTTTCCATGGAAAAATTATTTCGATGTGACATATAAACTTTTAGTTTCATAAACTTACTAGTAAGGGCTGAGTTCTTCTATTTCTCCCTTCGATGGAACGGATAGATTGATGAAAATATTAGGTAGCCATGTTTCTCATGAATCTGTTTATGTTTTCTATTACTTAAGTAGAATCATAGGCACCTCTAATACAAGGCCCCGGCCTACGATATTGCAACGTCGCAGTGTAGGCCTACAATCTATGATTGGTGAAAAAGATCAGCTGGTATTTTTAAAAATCTTTTTCACCAATCATGTATTAGATTCTAGGCCTACGCTGCGACGTTGCAATATCGTAGGCCGCGGCCTTGTATTAGAGGTGGCTATGGTAGAATTTAAAAAAACATTTTCTGTAACACCATTTCAAATGGTTTATTTCCGAAAAAAATCAGTGATAACATTTTCTTTCATTGACATGTTTCAGGATTGCAACAATGACTCGATCATTGATTGCTATGACTATGGAGCGATTCATTTCAGTGGCACCTTCAAGTGCAAAAGTCCCATGTCACAGGCTATTGGTGCAACATTTTCTACCTGCCTCAGCAAAATGAAGAACTGAATGAATAACGAAGAATATTATATTGGGTCTATCATAGAAAAAAACATAGATCATCAGCTGTTCTTAGTGAGAATTTGTGTGTATTTAAAATATTAGGTAGCCATGTTTCTCATGAATCTGTTTATGTTTTCTATTACTTAAGTAGAATCATAGGCACCTCTAATACAAGGCCCCGGCTACGATATTGCAACGTCGCAGTGTAGGCCTACAATCTATGATTGGTGAAAAGATCAGCTGGTATTTTTAAAAATCTTTTTCACGAATGGAGAAGGACAATTCAAGCTTTATAGCTGAAGGACAATTCAGCAAGAAAATAAATAAAAATTTCGTATTCAATAAAAATAAATATTTGAGCCTCCAGAAGGGGGGAAGAAATAGAAGAATCAACATTGACATTTTGAATGAGATCAGATTAAATATGAAGGGATGGAATAAAATTATATTTTATTAAATAAATTATATTTATTATATTGCTGAAGGACAATTCAGCAAGAAAATAAATAAAAATTTCGTATTCAATAAAAATAAATATTTGAGCCTCCAGCATGAACTAGCAACTCCAAATTATTCCGGGATCATTGATGAGGAAAGTTCATAATTTGTTTGAAACCTTTCAAATCACATACTCAAATCCAAACTCAGCAAGCCATATACGCTGAAAATTTAAGTGGTTTTATTCTCTATTTTGAGAATTTAAAGTTTGTTTCATATTTTTTTAAGAAAGTTTTATTATAAATCTATCCAAATTTAAAATTGTTTGTTTTAAACTAATTTATATTTTCATAAATTGAAATGTATAATATTTGAACAATTTGAAACTAAATTAGGAAATTGAAGAAGTTTTGGGCAATAGCCTGTTTTTTCTTTTCCGATCATTGTATTGTTTGTGCTAATCTAATTAATAAGTAAATAAGAGCTGGTAAATGAATTTATTCTTTGAACTTTTTTTGTAACATTTGATTCGAATACGGTTTTTTATTCCGCATTTCGGTATTGTTTCATGACAGCTGAGAGCTGAACAGCTTCTTCTTCGAAGGACTTAGTAAAAAGTTAATGATACTTTGATAAACCCACAGTACTATAATACAACCTTAAAACTTCCCACTTAGAAATCTACGAAGGAGATTTTAATCTTCCAATATCGGGGACCGAGCTTCGCTCTAGAGTTAAAAAGCATAAACAATTTATTACGAAAGATGAAATTATAATAACATTCATAGTTCATATAGAAATGTTCTATCTAATCACAGTAAATTGAGATTAATTCACAGAGGAATGCAAAAATTCACCTCAAAAGGGCGGTTGCACAAAAGCCGGTTAAATTTTAATCCTGATTGATTTCACGTGAACCAAATCAGAGAAGACCATTTCAAAAAGATGAATCTACTGGAATTAATAAGGATTGAAAATAACCCGCCTTTTTTGCAACCGGCACTAAGTACCTGATTGAATGATTACAAAAGTTCAACAGCTAAGTCATAATTTTGACACAGTCCCACACACATGAACTCGTTCACTCACTCTTCCATCATCAACAGATGACGAATTATTATCAGCTGTTTTTTCCAAGGATGAATAATAATTATCCTTTTAATGTCCTTCAGAGAGTTTTCCCAGGGATGAGACCTAGTGCAATAGGATTTTTATATCATAAACCTACTATATTCTGAATTTCGTGAGAATCGTTAAGCTGCGTACAGATTTACGCGCCGCGAACATGAACAATTCACTTTTAATCAGTTGATGCCAAGCTTTTTATACCTGTATCTTACCGTTTCTGTAAAAATACAGATATAATCAGCTGATTAAAAGTGAATTGCTCATGTTCGCAGCGCGTATATCTGTACGCACCTTAAGAGCCGTTTTCGAGATCCGGTGAAATACAAACATCTAAACATATGAACAGAAATTGCTCGTTTAATAGTATAGGATAGGATAGTTATCAGAGCTTTCACCAAAATTCCCAATCGTTTACAAAAAATAATCATCATCAATCTTTTTACATCTAACTGTTCCTACTCTCTAATTGTACCGGTATCAAACGTAGGTCTACATCCAAGAAAACATTCTCGACTAGGAAAAACCCAATTGGATTTCAAACTAAGCTCTAAACTGAAACTGGATGGGTGGTAATTGGCGGTTTTTTATTTGGTACCGCAGTCGGCTATCTAGGAGGGAGAACCACTTAAATATATCCTCACAAATGCATAGCCAGCCGACTACAGATTAGTTAGCACATTCCAGTGTGAAGTTCTGTGATACGGTCCAAACTGTGTATCTCTTTGATTATAATGGGGATACACAATTATTATTTGTTGGTTTCCTTATCTTTGATTGCCGCAGTCCAATGTCAATGGGCTGTAGATGTGGCCCGTTTGGAAGCGCAAAAATCGAGTAAGTTTGCTATTACACTTTGTTAAATAGTAGGGTAGAAAATTTGTAGAGCTTCCACTGATATAATACGATTTTTCCCTAATTAAATTGAGCTTCTGCATCATAATGGAATTGGCTACTGTATCCAAATTTATTTCAATTGCAATTTCAATCTTATTTATTTATTTCATACATTGAAAGTCACAATATCTCATGAATGATTGGGAAATAAATGCCTTATTATAGCAACTTTCCAACATGCTACGCTGTTTTCCTCGTTGTCTAGACCTGATACAATCGTTAGATTCTTATTTGCTCCATCATAGAAAATGACGCATTATCACCATACAAATGAATTATTTTCAACCTTGAAGAGAAGGAGTGGGTAGTTATAGGTTTGAAGTGATTATTACTGTACTAAAACCGTACGAGATGATTCCAGTAGAAATGCCGGCTTAGTGTGGAAGGACTACATTACAGACAAGGAAGTTTTGAAAGATCACAATTGAATCATATAAAGATCAAGGTATAGCTTGGCTTTGAATGATGATCTCCTGTTTATTGAATATTATTATTCAGTGAAACTGCTATCATAGAGCTCATGCTACCTTTTCTCTATGCTGCTATTTTTGGTAGAAAATATTAAATTCGTAGAAATAGATTTAGATTTTAGGTACACAGAAGCTCAACACCATTGGCAGTTATGTTGGAATCTTTTTTAATAAGGATTGGGCCTATTTTTATCCAATGAGTAATATCATGGATATTTCAACTTTTGTTGACATTCAACTTAATTTGTTGAGAAATTTCAAAGACGCTCCATTTGTGCAACTAGTGCGTAAAGTGACAGTTTGCTGCACCGAAAGAAACGTTTACCTACAGTTTATCCTACAGTTACCATTGAATATGAAAAGTGGGTAATTATGGGTAAAATTCCCTGAAATCCATCAAATGTTTTTCTGTGTAATTTTATTATTGATAAAAACCTTAATTTATTTAAAATTGAATAATAATAATTGAATTATAATGATTAGTAGTTCAATTGAAAATTTTTGTGACTGCTTGAAGGGGGTTTATGTTATGTAAGCATTGAAATGAACCCTATAATCAAGGCAAGGCAACGCTGTTCTCCACTGTCATTCATTATAACGTGGGCCTCACTATGAGTATTACCAACTTAATTTTGATTTTGCTGCACTGGTGCTCCATATAACCTGCGTTGTCATGCTGCAAATCTGGAGTACGCAAAGTACTCACTTTGCGCACTAGTGTGGAAAAGTGATTCTTTGCAGCCTGCAATCAGTGCACAAATGGTCACTTTTCAAGGTATCTGTAGGAAAAAACATTTCCCTTATCCGCCAATTCATTTCAAACCATTATCAAAATTTGGAAAATATCAAAGCTGTTCATTATCCCTTTTCCAATCATTTAAACATTTTTCTCAATCAAGGTTGACATTTAAAACCTTGACAAATTGATAACGTAATTAGAATTTCTTAGTATTGATATATATTTTCATCATCTCTCAGATTAGACTGACAATTTCAACCTCCAATATTGAATTCGATAAGTACAACATCCAATAACTGATAATCACCAGCATTATTTTAAAGATCACCCCATTAAACTAAACTTGGTATAGTGTATCAAATATTCTATCATATATACAGTGTATCATGTGTATCATGTATCAGTGTATCATGTGTGATCCGAAATCAAGTCTCACGTGATTTCAGGTACCTTGCCTTGTTCACCAAGATAGCAACTACTATAGTGCGGTCCACGTTATAATGGCAGTGGATAAAGATAGAAGAATAGCGATGCCGATTCTCTGCATTAATTAAATATATTTCTACACTGTCAAAAACATAATTGGCATCGTTGTGGACCTAGAAAAGGATAGTAACACCGGCTTTGTTGAATAATAGACAAGGATAGCGAAACCTAAGTTGATCAAATACTGTCATTATAACGTGGACCTCACTATACGGTATTTTATTACTTTCCTTGCCCTATTACCATAGGTAAGGAAAGTATTGCTTTCCGAAAAAATTAAGGTACCCCAATTTCTAAATTTCTATACGTTTCAAGGTCCCCTGAGTCCAAAAATTTGGATTATTTTTTGGGTATTGGTCTGTATGTGTGTGTGTGTGTGTATATGAGTGTATGTGCGTCTGTGTACACGATATCTCATCTCCCAATTAACGGAATGACTTGAAATTTGGAACTTAAGGTCCTTCCACTATAAGGATCCGACACGAACAATTTCGATCAAATGCAATTCAAGATGGCGGCTAAAACGGCGAAAATGTTGTCAAAAACAGGGTTTTTCGTGATTTTCTCGGAAACGGCTCCAACGATTTTGATCAAATTCATACCTAAAATAGTCATCGATAAGCTCTATCAACTGCCACAAGTCCCATATCTGTAAAAATTTAAGGAGCTCCGCCCCATCTATGCAAAGTTCGATTTTAGATTTCCAATTATCAGGCTTCAGATACAATTGAAACAAAAATAATGAAGTGGAGTAGATTGAGCATAAAAATCTCTACAATTAATGTTCAGAAACATTTTCACCTAAAATTGAAAATAAGCTTTAAATTCGAGAAAATGTGATTATTCAATTGCAAATTATTGTTGATTCTATTAAATCATTCACTATGAAGAGATAGCAGACTTCATGTGTGTCTCCAGCGTTATTGCCCTGTCACCAGCTGGCTCAAATCGTTGAATAGAAGACTTGAGATGCGCGGGAACACTAGCGTCAGTTGATAAATTTTCATAACGGCAAGGAAAATTGTGTGAGTGCACCACACCAGATTTTTTTATTTTCGGTTATATCACAATTTATCTAATAAAAAGAGTACCTAGCATATTACGATGTCATAACAAATATTGTTATAGGCCTAATTGTAGGTTAAATTACTCATTGTAATAATCAAATAGATACTATTTCAGTCCCAGTTATTTATTTTATTAATTCAATTTTCAGGTGCCAATATCACCAAAATACCATTCAGTGATGACTGCTTGGACTGCATTTGTGAAACGATCGACTGCACCATGATCAATACATGCAAGGGTGACTACTGCGGGCCTTTCTCCATCACTAGGGTTTATTGGAAGGACGCTGGATACCCCACGGTTATATTTGACGATAAGGATTCGGATGGAGGTGGGAGAAATTTCCAATTGAATTTTAAACATCTCAAGTTTTCACAATAATGTATAAAGATAGAGGGATGTTATAGTGAGGTTAATCAATTATATTTTATTAACCTTCCGACAGTCGCGCTGTTGTAAAAAGTACAACAGTGTCAGTTTTTTTGTTGCACAAAACTATTGAATGGGGTGGTGTCAGTGAATGAGTCACCTATGCATTCCAAAACTTTCCCCCCGTCACTCCACTGAGTTGCAGTTTCAACAGAGCAATGGTTCAGTCTTTAGGTGCCATTTAGTCGCCACAGTACATATAAGTCGCACTGTGCATAAGATAGGGAAAGACTGTATACGGGGACTGTAAACGAACCAATAACACAGAATTGATGGCTTTGCTTTATGTACCTTATTGGGCTATGAGATTGTAATCATTCAAATGTTCATAGGCGTAAAATAATCCAAAAAGATGGAAAAAGTAATTATACAATTAATTATATGTTTTGACAGTAAACACAGTACAGTACACAGTACACAGTACAGTAATCACAGTGCACTTGGAAAGTAGGATGTTGTACAAAATACAACACGCGACTGCTCGTGTGATTGAGTAGGGCGCGACTACCGGAAGGTTAAGAGCTAGAAATTATATTTTTCAATAATTTAATATTGAGTTCTCATAATTAATATGAAATATTTGTTTAGTTAATTATTAATTCTACATTGTTAAAAGACGATCTGGCAACAGAGCAAAGCGAGAAAGAGATAGAGCTATCCGCTTTATTGAATGACATACAAAGATAGCAATAGCATTGCTAATCAAACACTGCCATTATAACGTGGACCTCACTATAGTATTGGATAATGTATCAAAAATAGTTCAAAAAGCGAAATATCAACTATAGTGAGGTCCACGTTATAATGGCAGTGCTTGATTATCAATGCTATCCTTGTCTTTCATTCGACAAAGCGGATAGCTCTATCTCTTTCTCGCTTAGCTCTGTTGCCAGATCGTCTTTTAAAAATGTAGAATTGTTAATAAATTAACAAAATATTTAATCTTAATTATGAAAATTCATTATTGAATTATTGAAAAATATAATTTTTTGCTTAATGGAATGTAATTGATTATTTTAAACGAGAAGAAACAGTTAATATTTCATTAATAAACCTGTATCAGCTACCGTCTATAGAAGGCAATGACAAGACAACGTTTTTCTCGTATATTTCTCCACTGCCATTATAACGTGGACCTCACTATAGCAGTTTGTCATGGAAATTGAAATAGATGAATGTATAAAGCTTAAAAAATGATAGATGATCGTCATTGCTTGGCATTGGTTATGATATTACTTATAGTCCAGTCAACGAAAGATTATAGAGGGAAAAGTTTCGAACACAATTTTCAACTCCACAGCTCTTCTAAGGATATTAAGAGGATTAACATATCAAAAGTCCTCACCCCTTCCCCCTGTGCTAAAGGGGTGTGGGTGGTTTGAAAGTACCATTTTTTTCATTTTTCGCATATATCTCGGAAACTATACATCTTATGAACCTTTAAATTCCATGCAAAATTGAAGCTTACAACATTACCATCAAGTTTTGTCGTTACATATTTCCGATATCTCTCATAGTTTCTGAGATATCCGCTCTTAAAGGTGAGAAATTTTCTGAAAAACACTTTTGCCTCCAATTTTTTCATCTTTTCGGCCTCATAATTTTTGAACGATTCATGAAAGAATCTGTGCTGATTATGACCCGATAGAGCATCAAATTCTTTAATTTGATGTATACTTCCACTATTTCACGCATTTCCCTACGACTATTGCAGCAGTTTTAGTGTTGAGAGTGAAATTTTCTATTCAGCAACAATAGATCATTTGACAATGGGATTTGGAGGGAATGTGTGATGATAAAACAGCTGTAATATTTATAATCTGTTATCTCTGTTACTAAGACACATTTTTAATGTCGAATAAAGCTCGTGTTGAGTCCAATTCTATTACAATTTATTCGACATTAAAAATAAAATAAATGGGTCCGAAAAGAAAAACGAGTAAACGTCAAGATTTAGTCAGTGAAGGAGAAAACGATTCGCAAAACCAAATGCTTGGAAAAATACTGAAACCAACAGTTTTATCGATTGACCAAGATTCAGATGAAGCACCGAAAACGTGGAGACATTGGAAGGTAACATTTTAAACTTCTTAAAAAACAGTTCAATCCCGAAAAAAGATGAATTGAATGTTTTGATCAATTATGTGTCACCGAATATTTTTGAAAGTATTTGCAATTGTATATCATTTGAAGAAGCTATAACAACTCTTGAAGAAAGCTTTATAAACCTCAAAATGTAGTACATGCACGTTACTGCTTATCTAAAGCAAAACAAACCATGGAGAATCAATTGATCAATTCTATAATAAACTAAAACGGCTAAGTTTACCATGTAACTTTCAGCAGTCACGGCTGACGATAACAAAAGTGAATATATCCGAGACGCGTTCATCTCCGGATTAGAATCATCGAAAATCAGACAACATCTTTTCGAAATGAAATCGCTAACTTTGCAAGACGCTATCTCACAAGCACGAATGTTAGAGAATGCTGAAACATTGCTAAAGAATACGAAACCAGTTCAGAATATGTTAACACAGTCCTAGCAAACGAGAATAAAAATACCGAGAAAACGACTTTAGTCCGTAATTCTTACCAAAAGAAGATTCAATGCAGATTTTGTGGCTATAATAATCATACTGATAATAGCCAATGCCCAGCAAAAGGACAACCATGCCTAACTTGTAATCGAATAGGCCATTTTTCAAAAGTATGCAGAGCACGAAACGATAAAAAAAACCAAATGGTATCTGCCACAGTAATTTCAGCAGCAAATACCAGCACTGACCTCTCAAAATGTCTTGTTCCTATACGTGTTAATGGAATAGATACATTGGCACTATTAGACACTGGGAGCACAGCAAGTTTTATAGATAAGAAACTAGTAGTACAATCGAAGATGAAAACTATGCCATATTCCAATTTGATTACATTTGCTTCAAGTGCCTGCATCTCTAAAACAACTGAGTGCGCTTTGAGTGAAATATATTTCCAGAACGAAGAATATAATGATAATAATTTCTCTGGATGTTGGACGACACATCCAGAGGAGTTTATTCATAAATTCATACATTACATATTTTTTTCATATATTTTCAATAATATAACAATATTCAGTGTTTACAAAAATGATACCTCACTATATAATATATGTGTCGAGGTTATCATCAAATTAATACTAATTTATGCTACAACAGATAATACAAAAATTCCAAAAATCTAAAACTATATCTATTACCCTAAGCATCACCTAGTACAAAGATACTAAACCGAGGTACTATTTTCTACATATAAATTACCTTATTTAAAAAGAATACTGCTTAAATCTAAATCCTACTTACTATTAGTTCCTCACTACTTTGTATCCCAATACTGAATAACCAATGTCTAATTTTTCTTTTGAACCTATTGAAATTTTCCTCTCCTTTGATTTCTAATGGTATTCTATTAGATATTGTAGGCCCTAAATATCCTAGTGATCTTTGCCCAAACGCTGTATTCATTCTTGGTACTTCTTGATTGTAACGTTCTCTTATTCTAGTATTATGGCTATGATTTATGATATGGTTCCTATTTTGATGTTTTTTCATATACCCTAATAACAACAATATATACAATTGCCTAACGCTGAGTACTCTATTTTCTATAAATAATTCTACAGTTGAAAACTGGATTTCCCTGTTTCCCATTATTTTCAAAATGCGTTTTTGAGTTTTAAATAATGGATCTATAAAACTGAAGTTAGCTGCACCCCAAACTAACAGACCGTACCTTAAAAGAGATTCAACTAATGTTAAGTATACAGTTTTTAACATTTCTTTGTCTATGATACGCCTTAATTGATAGAATTTGTATATAAGCTTCCTTATTTTGGCAGTTGTATATGTTATGTGTTTGTTCCATTTCAATGAATCATCTACTATTATTCCTAAATACTTTATATTGTCAGAGCGTTCTATTAGTGGGCAATTACAATTATTGTTACAATTTCTATCACAATTATGGAGCTTCATTGTTGTCATGTGTGGTTTTGTGCTATTTGTTAAAGAAAAAGCTAAAAATTTTGTTTTTTCTGAATTCAATGACAATAAGTTATTTCTTAACCAACTAGTGATTTTTGTGAGTTCTATCTCTGCTGTTTGGAACACTTCTTCCCAGTTTTTTCCTTGAAAAAGGAGTGCTGTATCGTCAGCAAAGGCTATAACTCTACCTTGAATTTGAATGGAGCACAACTCATTTGCAAAGATCGAATACAAAATTGGTCCTAAAACTGTTCCTTGAGGTATTCCAAACTTCATGGAACCCTCTGCACTCATATGGTTCTCAACCTTTGTTTTTTGCTGTCGATTGCTGAGGTAGGATCTGAACCATTCAAGTGGCACTCCTCTTATACCTATTGCCTCAAGCTTTTTTATTAATAAGTCATGGGAAACAGAGTCGAAGGCCTTTGCTAAATCTAAAATTTTGCTAGACATTTATTCTTTTCCTCTAAATTGCTAGTTACAAATTTTGATAATTCTAGTACAGCTAATTCTGTACTTATACCTTTGCGGAAGCCAAATTGGTTAGGAGAAAGAATATTATTAATTTCTAAAAAGCTTATTAATCTTGATTTAACTAGTTTTTCTAAAATTTTTGATACATTGCTAATCAGTGAAATAGGTCTATAATTACTAATAATTAGTTTATCGCCTGCTTTATGTATAGGTCTGACACAGATTTGCTTCATTGCTCTTGGAAAAGTACCATATAACAAGCTCAGATTAAAAATATGAGTTAAAGGCTTAGAAATTAAATCTTTTATTCCTTTCAAGGTCCTGTTATCTAATCCATCTAGGCCTGGTGCACTATTGATGTGTAAAGAATCAATTGTGTTTATTATTTCCTTTTCATCTATGGGGAAAAGAAACATATTACTCTGTACATGCAATTCTGGTACATTATCTGCTATAATTTCGTTAATATTTTTATTCAGACTCTCAGATATTTTGTTAGCCATACTCTCTCCAATATTAACAAAGAAATTATTTACATGACTCAATAGTTCTCTAGGATTATCTTTCAGTGTGACTATGTCACCATTAATTTTCAAAGCATTCAGTTGTATATCCTTTTTCTGATCTGAATCTGTAGCATCCTTGATTATTTTCCATGTCTTCCTTACATCATTGTTTGCTTCATTTAGTTGCATCTTGAAATAATTTTCTTTTGTAGTTTGGATGAGTGACGTCAGTGTATTTCTGTATCTTCGGTAGTAGTTAGCGAGTTCTCCGTTCTCTGGGTCCAGCTTCCTTCTTCTATTTAGAGAATCCCTTGTTCTTATAGCTGAGATAAGTCCTCGTGTTATCCATGGTTTTATGCTCTTGATCCTCTTCTTTTGTCTGTAATGATGTGTATTGCTCTCCATATGTTTTTGTAGAATTTCTAGGAACTTTTCGTAAGCTGAGTCTGTGTTATTTGACTCAAAAACCTCCGTCCATTGTTCCACTCGCAGTCCTCTCCTCAAGCCGTTCAAGTTGACCGATTTACAGTTGGTTGAGAGTTGACAGTTAGTTGAGCTCTGTTCATCCCCATTTGTTCTGTCTAACTGATGTTCTTCCAGTCCAAGAATTGTAATGAAGTGGTCTGTGATACTCGAGTGATACACGATTGGATGGATTTTACTTTTACAGTTGGTCAACATATGATCCAAACAAGAAGACGTTCCCGCTGTTACTCTGGTAGCCTTTTTAATGCAGTTCTTCAAACCGTGTTCACTCAATAAGTCGTAATAATCATCAAGTTGATAATGCTGATGTGGCTGTAGCGTATTAATGTTGAAGTCTCCTGCGCAAATAATAGATTGACCTCTCAGTCTACCAAGCACTGTTTCAAAGTCCTCTAAAAACTCTGTTATGCTGGCGTAGGAAGGTGATCTGTACACTGCTAATATTTATATCTCTCCTTTGATGTTTGAAGTCGTAGATGAAGAACGTTGGCCTGTCTGATATTTAGTTCTACCGATTGTACATTGAGATTTTCCTTTGCATATACAATTACTCCATCATTTTGAGTACGATTATTCAAAGAGTGAAAAATATTGTAGTCCTTCAGTTGCTTCTGTGTATAATCTCTTTTGATCCAGCATTCTGTTAGTATTATTATATCGAAATCATGGGACATATCCTGTAGTTGAATCATCAGGTCATCGAAGTTCTTCCTAATACTTCTGATATTGAGAGAAAATACAGTTATATTAGAGTGTTGAAGAGCAACGTGGAGTTGTTGTTTATCCTCAATCACACTGTCCTCTATCTCATCCACGGAATCAAGTTCATTTGCCACATCCAGCACGTTATTATTACTCATCATCATGCTTATTCATACGCACCCCTCCATGCTTGTTCTCCTCTATTTTCCTCTGCCATCTCATTATATATTTATCATCAAAGCTTAATGTGTTTTTTATAAGCAATGATATGAGATCATTCTCCGCTGTTGTTAGATAGTTGAAACTATGAGTGTGCCTACTGAGTGCTACAATCACATGACTTTCACTGTTATAGATCTCTAGATCCTTTGAATTTGTCCTCACTAGAATAACATTTCTATAAGTAAGACCTGTGCTTCGTGTATCGTGTGAATTTTTATGATTTTCCTTTGATCGTAGATTAATGAAGAAAAGTGTAAAATATCTATGGAGAATTTAACCTTTCTGGGATTCGAAATTGGTCAGGGTATGATTAAGCCCGATCCAGATCGATTGAAACCACTCCTTGACTTACCAGCTCCAAAAAATCAGAAAGAATTGAAGCGTGTCCTTGGAATGCTTGCACACTACTCCAAATGGATAAAAGAATTTTCAAAAAGATCCATCCCTTGTGCATAATACTCACTTCCCGTTGAATGAAATGCAGAAATATATTTGAATCATTAACGAAAGAATAGGATCTGCAGTTCTAGTGCACATTAATGAAAAAGTCCCGTTCACTTTGGAACTGATGCCTCAGATTACGCTATTGAGCAGTATTAACACAGAATGAGAGACCAGTTGCGTTTTTTCCAAGAACTCTTTCCACATCTGAAACTAGGCACTCTGCAGGAAAAAGAAGCTTAGCCATTGTGGAATCAATCAGGAAATGGCGACATTACTTACTTGGACGAGAATTTACACTTATCACAGACCAGAAATCAGTTTCATTCATGTTTAGTAATAAACAAACCAGCAAGATTAAGAATGACAAAATCCAACGATGGCGCCTTGAATTGTCAGATATAAGTTCAATATAATTTAAGTTGAAAAGAGAATATACCAGCAGATACACTATCAAGAGTCTGCCACTGTTGGATGCCATACAGATATAAAGAAACTGATAAAAATTCATGGGGACCTGTGTCATCCAGGAGTTACAAATAGAGCATCAAATTAAAGAATTTGATGTATACTTCCACTATTTCACGCATTTCCCTACGACTATTGCAGCAGTTTTAGTGTTGAGAGTGAAATTTTCTATTCAGCAACAATAGATCATTTGACAATGGGATTTGGAGGGAATGTTTGGAGCACAATTTTCGACTTTGCAGCTTTGTTGAGACTAGTTTGGAGGTGAGCATATAAAAAATCCCAACCCCTACATCATGTGCTGAAGGGATGAGGATGGTTTGAGAGTCGCATTTTCCACTTATTACCTACATGCTTATGTATTGGAAACAATGTATTCTATTGACATAATCAACTGCATAAAAATGAAGCTTAATAAATTTCCTACAAGTTTTGTTCAGTAGAGATTTTCGATAAATCCGATACTTTTCGAGATATTAATGTTCCAAAGTGATGCATTTTCGAAAAACAAGATTTTCTTATATTTTTTCGCTCTTTCAAGTCTTATAACTTTTAACAATCGATGAGACAAGAATGTGCTGATTATGAGATTGTAGAGCATTATATTATCTTTTTCCTACAGATACCCTGAAAAGTGACCATTTGTGCACTGATTGCAGGTGCAAAGAATCACTTTTCCGCACTAGTGCGCAAAGTGAGTACTTTGCGTACTCCAGATTTGCAGCATGACAACGCAAAATAGTTAGTAGGTTTTATGGAGCACCAGTGCAGCAAAATCAAAATTAAGTTGGTAACAGTGAGTGGGCTGCTATAGTGAGCAGAGGTGCAACGAAGCACAACGCGCTAATTATTAAGTAGATATTATAACCAAGGACAACAACAGCACAGCACTGTGCCACACAGCACACACACAGCTGCCCCCCGCCTTCAAACACTACTACATTATTCAGGCAATTTTACCCATAATTACCACTTTTCATATTCAATGCTAACTGTAGGAAAAATTTAAGGTGAAATACGTGCGCAAAGTTCGTTTGCTGCACTCAAGAAACCATTCCGCCCGCTCGCCTACGGCTCGGGCGTAAACGTTTTTTCTTTCGATGCAGCAAACTGTGCACTTTGCGCACTAGTTGCACAAATAACTATTATTTTATGTATATTCGACTTTTTCACGCATTCCCATACGACTGTTGCACCAGTTTTAGTTTTGAGTGTCAAATCTTTAGATTTGCAACAAGTGACTTTTTCGAATATTACACTACTCTGTGATCATAAAATGGCAGTGTGCTTCAGTATGAACATTCATACTGAGTATCTATTAGAACGTCTGCCAAACTAAACACAGGGGGTGTTTCTAAACTTCCTACCAAACAAAGACACTCAAACTACTCGAATTATACATGAAATGAAAGATAATTTAATGCTCTCTATCGAAAATCTCTACTGAACAAAACTTGTAGGAGATTTATTAAGCTTCATTTTTATGCAGTTGATTATGTCAATAGAATACATTGTTTCCAATATATAAGCATGTAGGTAATAAGTGGAAAATGCGACTCTCAAACCACCCTCATCCCTTCAGCACATGATGTAGGGGTTGGGATTTTTATATGCTCACCTCCAAACTAGTCTCAACAAAGCTGCAAAGTCGAAAATTGTGTTCCAAACATTCCCTCCAAATCCCATTGTCAAATGATCTATTGTTGCTGAATAGAAAATTTCACTCTCAACACTAAAACTGCTGCAATAGTCGTGAGGAAATGCGTAAAATAGTGAAAATATACATCAAATTGAAGAATTTGATGCTCTATCGGGTCATAATCAGCACAGATTCTTTCATCAATAAACCTGTATCAGATAGCGTCTATAGAAGGCAATGACAAGACAGAGGATCGGCAACGTTGTTCTCGTATATTTCTCCACTGCCATTATAACGTGGACCTCACTATAGCAGTTTGTCATGGAAATTGAAATAGATGAATGTATAAAGCTTAAAAAAATGATAGATGATCGTCATTGCTTGGCATTGGTTACGATATTACTTATAGTCCAGTCAACGAAAGATCATAGAGGGAAAAGTTTGGAACACAATTTTCAACTCCACAGCTCTTTTAAGAATAGTAAGAGGATTAACATATCAAAAGTCCTCACCCCTAGCCCCTGTGCTAGAGGGTGGTGGTGGGTTTGAAAGTACCATTTTTCATTTTCGCATATATCTCGGAAACTATACATCTTATGAACATTATATTCCATGCAAAATTGAAGCTTACAACATTACCATCAAGTTTTTTCCTTAACATATTTCCGATATCTCTCATAGTTTCTGAGATATCCGCTCTTAAAGGTGAGAAATTTTTTGAAAAACACTTTTGCCTCCAATTTTTTCATCTTCTCGGCCTCATAATTTTTGAACGATTCATGAAATCTGTGCTGATTATGACCCGATAGAGCATCAAATTCTTTAACTTGATGTATATTTCCACAATTTCACGCATTTCCCTACGACTATTGCAGCAGTTTTAGTGTTGAGAGTGAAATTTTCTATTCAGCAACAATAGATCATTTGACAATGGAATTTGGAGGGAATGTTTGGAACACAATTTTCGACTTCGCAGCTTTGTTGAGACTAGTTTGGAGGTGAGCATATAAAAATCCCAACCCCAACATCATGTGCTGAAGGGATGAGGGTGGTTTGAGAGTCGCATTTTCCACTTATTACCTACATGCTTATATATTGGAAACAATGTATTCTATTGACATAATCAACTGCATAAAAATGAAGCCTTATAAATTTCCTACAAGTTTTGATCAGTGGAGATTTTCGATAAATCCGATACTTTTCGAGATATTAATGTTCTAAAGTGATGTATTTTCGAAAAACAAGATTTTCTTATATTTTTTCACTCTTTCAAGTCTTATAACTTTTAACAATCGATGAGACAAGAATGTGCTAATTACGAGATTGTAGAGCATTATATTATCTTTTATTTTATGTATAATTCGACTTTTTCACGCATTCCCATACGACTGTTGCACCAGTTTTAGTTTTGAGTGTCAAATCTCAAGATTTGCAACAAGTGACTTTTTTCGAATATTACACTATTCTGTGATCATAAAATGGCAGTGTGCTTCAGTATGAACATTCATACTGAGTATCTATTAGAACGTCTGCCAAACTAAACACAGGGGGTGTTTCTAAACTTCCTACCAAACAAAGACACTCAAAACTAAAACTTCTGCAACAGTCGTATATGGGAATGTGTGAAATAGTCGAATTATACATGAAATGGAAGATAATTTAATGCTCTCTATCGACTGAAATCTAAATCTCTACTGAACAAAACTTGTAGGAAATGTATTAAGCTTCATTTTTATACAGTTGATTATGTCAATAGAATACATTGTTTCCAATATATATTATAAGCATGTAGGTAATAAGTGGAAAATGCGACTCTCAAACCACCCTCATCCCTTCAGCACATGATGTAGGGGTTGGGATTTTTTATATGCTCATCTCCAAACTAGTCCCAACAAAGCTGCAAAGTCGAAAATTATTGTGTTCCAAACATTCCCTCCAAATCCCATTGTCAAATGATCTATTGTTGCTGAGCAATAGAAAACTGCACTCTCAACACTAAAACTGCTGCAATAGTCGTAGGGAAATGCGTAAAATAGTGAAAATATACATCAAATTGAAGAATTTGATGCTCTATCGGGTCATAATCAGCACAGATTCTTTCATCAATCGTTCAAAAATTATGAGGCCGAAAAGATGAAAAAATTGGAGGCAAAAGTGTTTTTCAAAAAATTTCTCACCTTTAAGAGCGGATATCTCAGAAACTATGAGAGATATCGGAAATATAAAAAGGACAAAACTTGATGGTAATGTTGTAAGTTTCAATTTTGCATGTAATTTAAATGTTCATAAGATGTATAGTTTCCGAGATATATGCGAAAAATGAAAAAAATGGTACTTTCAAACCACCCACACCCCTTTAGCACAGGGGGAAGGGGTGAGGACTTTTGATATGTTAATCCTCTTACTATCCTTAAAAGAGCTGTGGAGTTGAAAATTGTGTTCCAAACTTTTCCCTCAATACCTTTATTTGAGCATTCGTTGCCTGGCCTACTAAAACAAGTTGGGAAAATTTTTAATGAAACTGCAGATTGCATTTGTATTTATTATTCCATTGCATGTTATTTTGATTGGAGAGTATAACAGTAGTATTGGAAATGTAATAGCCTAATAATATCTCGTAACCAGGTTGGTCCAGGTAAGATTTAGTAGACAGAGGTTTTAGCTAATTTTGAGAGATGCCTCAATTTCGATCAATGATGATTTCCCGTAATGACATAGGCTTACTCAAAATTTAGCTACAGATCTACTCAAATGTATGAACATCAAAAATCATTTCAACAGATTTCTCAGCTACCGTACCATTATCATTACAAATTAAAGGTTCAACAGAGAAAGTTTTGTCTATGAATAACGGAAATTCTAATCTACTAAGTCAATTCTTTGAGAATTTTTATAATTCTTTTATGAACTAAGAAATCTTTGATGAACATTTTCACGGGAGATTATTGAATTCTGTTGCAGCTTATGAGAGATGTGCTAACGACTTGGACTGTGCTAGACAAACTGTAATAAAATACATGGAAACTCATCCTTTTGTAAGTTGACTACTTCTATTTCACTGATTTGGAATTATACCGATTGATTTTCAAAGCATCTGGGCAAAAATACTAGAAACCGATTATGTTACCTTCCAAATATTTCTTGAACAGGAGCGAAATTCAATTTTTGTATCTTCAGATGAATTCAATTTTGTATACCTTTTTATAACTACACAGGACTTTATGGAATACAATTAAGTACTGAAAGTATATTCATATCAACTGTATGATCAACATACTGAATTAAATTTAAAACATTATCTATTAACTTCAGTGGAATGGATTGGATTATATAAATATGTTGGATGTATGAAATAATAGACAATCAAGATTGATTGTGTATCAGATCTCTTAAACTAATTTAGATAATGAATCCAACACAGGGTGATCCAGAATAACGGGAACTTTTAGAAACGCCATAAAACAGAAGTGGGTAAGGCAAAAATGATTTTATTCAAACTAATGTGAAGTTCAAGACTTGCCATTTGAGAATTATTGATAACATCTATCACTTTTTGTTAATTACTTCATTAAGATGGCTTCTTCCTGCCCGAATACATTCTTGCAACCTGTGTTGATTGCTGCAACATTTCAGCTGGGATATTGTTAATTTCATTCTGAATTGTCTGTTATAATTCAACACAGTTATTGGTCAAGTTGTGAAAACTTGATTTTGAGATAGCTCCACAAACAGAAAATCGCAGGTGGACAATCTGGCGATTCATGGGACCAGGAAACGCAACCTAATCGTGAGATTACACGGTTACCAAACAATACTCACTCGCACAGTTGCCATTAACTGCCATGCTGGGTGGATTTCGCTTACAATTTGATCAACAATTTTGAATTAATTAAAAATTAAAATGAAATCCGCGATATCCCAGATGAGAAATTGCAGCGATCAATGAGGAGTCGTCAAAACAGATTTGAATAATGTGTAAACGGAGGGGAGGTGTTTCTACTCTTCTGTAATTATACTACTAAACTTATGTTTGAATCCTTGATTGGTTGGGAGATTTTTATTGGATTCGTTCATTCAAATGCACAGATTATCATCATTGTCACATATTCTAGCAACTATAGTAACTACGAGCCAGGAACTTCAATGAAAAATACTTTTAAAATTCAACCTCAGGTTTATTGAACTCATTAACGAATCAATAGAAATCATGTCAAATTTTCCAACAGAGTTACTCAGTAACTGATTCGGAAAAAGAAGGTATATTCAATTTCAATCTATACATTTTCATCTAAACAAGACAGAGTCAATTCTCACACTAAAAACGCAGGGTTCAACATACAGTGAAAATCAAAGTTCATTCTAGTTAAAAAACCTGAAAAATAATATAAGATACACAAAAACAACTACAATACTACCCTCTCAATATCACACTATTACAAATGTATTCGTTCAGGAGGAAGCCATTTAAATGAAGTAATATTGTCAAAAAGTGATAGATGTTATTAATAATTCTTAAATGGCAAGCCTTGAACTTCACATTAGTTTGAATAAAATTATTTTGCCCTTCCCACTTTTGTTTTATGACGTTTTTAAAAGTTCCCATTATTCTGGGTCATCCGGTATAATAAAGGAAAGAATTGGCTTATACACGTACGGGATAGAAAATTCACAAATGATGCTTCATCACGTCTGAACTACTAAACTGATTAACTTGATATTTTGCATATATTGATTCTTAGTTTACCCAGGATGTTTATAGGTCTATTTAAAATTCTTCAAGATTCCAGTAGGTCAAGTTTTCAAGTATGACACGTTTTTAATAAGACCCTTGCGGCGCACGGGTTACCTGCTAGTCTAAATAAAATATTCCACTTCTTGTGGAAATTTTTTGATCTGTAATGAGACTTTTTCCTACAGATACCCTGAAAAGTGACCATTTGTGCACTGATTGCAGGCTGCAAAGAATCACTTTTCCGCACTAGTGCGCAAAGTGAGTACTTTGCGTACTCCAGATTTGCAGCATGACAACGCAAAATAGTTAGTAGGTTATATGGAGCACCATTGCAGCAAAATCAAAATTAAGTTGGTAACAGTGAGTGGGCTGCTATAGTGAGCAGAGGTGCAACGAAGCACAACGCGCTAATTATTCATTATATATTATAACCAAGGACACCGACAGCACAGTGCCACCACAGCACACACCACACAGCCGCCTCGCCATTCAAACACTACTACATTATTCAGGCAATTTTACCCATAATTACCCATTTTTCATATTCAATGGTAACTGTAGGAAAAATTTAATCTGAAATACGTGCGCAAAGTTCGTTTGCTGCACTCAAGAAACCATTTAAACGTTTCTTTCGATGCAACAAACTGTCACTTTGCGCACTAGTTGCACAAATAACTATTTTCTCCTGATTTATTTTTTCTAGGACTGCAACAGCGACACCATTATCGATTGCTCCGATTACGGCGCGATCCATTTTGGTGGCATCTATAAATGCAGGAGTCCCTTGTCGCCCGTCATTGGAGCAAAGTTTTCCAGCTGTCTCAGCAGAATGAAAATCTAAATCAAGATGATGCACTACCTAAGGTTCAAAGTGAACACAGTTAAGCAACAAAGGTAGAGGTAGCAGAGAAGGAGGCTGAGAGTGTTGGAAAGTACTAAATTTATTCAAATGTATCAGAATATAGTGGCTAGTCAAAGGCAGAGAGAAGCGGGGATATTTTTATTAATATATTATATTTAATATATTTTATTAATATATTTATTTAATATATTTATTTAATATATTTATTTAATATATTTTATTAATATATTTTGTTAATTCTCAACACTCTCAACTATTTTCTCCGCTACCTTCGCCGCTCCACTATAATATACCGTAGTTCAAAATATTATTTTTCCTCCACCAACTGTCAAAAGAACTTACTTTACTCCCTGAAACATGATACTAAAGTGTCACTTTTTCGCTCTCGGTACTAAAAAACAGAAAAACTCCCTAGGGAGTAAAAGTGACTCCATTTAAATAACATGGGAAGCATCTCTATTTTAAAAACGTACATTTGGACACGGAATAATTCTTTCCTCTGTGATTTGGAATAGGTCAGAAGGTCTAAGCTCAGATGAGGAAGCATATAGAGTAGTCATTAAACCAACTAAATTCAATACCTCAACCAGACATTTGATCGATATATAAAATTTATGTTTGTATGCTGAAATTATTATTACAAACTTCATATCACTATACTAGAAAAAAATATATTTTTTTCTTTTAATCCATGTTATTCAAAATACCAGCCAACGAATATTACTAATTAACTAATCAAATTTGAAACGGGAACTTCATCATAGCTGTAGTTGTGGCTGTCATTGTTGTTACAACTTTAGCCGACAGATAGAGCTGTCGGAGGAGAACTGTGATTACAAGCCAGCTGTTTCTGTTTACTTTTTAGATTGTGTTGTAACACATTGTTTGGACACATACCGTACGTTTTTAAAAATTATTTTATTTGCAGTTTTTATAAAAATGTAGGTGGAGGAAAAATGTTGGGTATATCACGAGTGAAAAATGTTTTTTCTCCCTCAGGAAAATTGTTGCCCTCGGCTTCGCCTCGGGCTTCAAACTTTTCCCTCAGGGAGAAAAAACAGCACTTTTCACTCTAGATATACAAATAACTATTGAACTGTACTGTGGCTAATAGACTGCTAGAGTAGTAGGATATTATATAGGATACTTCCCTCATTTCTTTAATAATTGTGTTGCACTTGACATTGTGTTACAATACTGGATTCAAGTTACCTTGTGAAAAATAACTAGGTTTTGACTTTATGGCACACTGTTTTCATTCATTTATGAAGGTGAATTTTCCACTGAAAAGTTCTCGTAATAGATAAATTTATGTCAGTATAATATTAGTACTGCAATATTATAATAAACTAATGTTTCTAGTTGTTGTAAAGACATATTTTTTGTTAATATTAGAAATAATTCATCTTTCCATCAGAATTTGTTTCTTTGGACGTACATTTACATTCTGAGTATAATGTTTGAAGTGTAATGCTAAGTGTAATGTAATAAGACATATTTTTATTATTTTTTGTTATATTAGAAATAATTCATCTTTAAATCATAATGTGTTTCTTTGGACGTATATTTACTTTCTAAGTGTAATGCTGATGCTTTACTAGACTTGTTCGAAATAATAGAAAGATGACAAAGAGATAAAATGAAAAATAACATTTGAAATAAGCTTCATTATTTTCTATAGAACAATATTATGAGAGGAAACCTCTATTGAGATAAGAAGAGAAAGGCAGGCTTTCAAAACTTCCTAGAACATCCATCATCAAAGGTTTTTCAAAAAGATTCGTACAGTTTTTATGAATGAATTCCTATTTAATAGAACCAATTTCAATCACACAGAATAAATACATGTACTTCACAATGATGAAATAATATTTTCGAATACAAAAGGTTTCAAAGCTATTGAGGAAATAATAAATAACAAGTGAGTGCCTTAATGAGGAAAATGAAATGCTGAAATATTAAAAAATTGATTTTTCTGCAGCAAAAAAAAAATGTTCTACACCTTTTCCAATTTTATTTGAGAAAGTATTAAGTTAATTTGAGAAAGTATCAATTGTATTTGAGATTAGCCACTTGTAATTGAGAGAATGCCAGATGTAGATGAGAATAGTCAATTGTATCTGGGAAGTCATCACATGTAATTGAGAGTAGTGAATTGTATTTGAGAAATCGTCAAATGTAAATGAGAAGATATCAATTGAAAATGAGAAAATTTTCCAATTGACATGTCGTGGCTTAGCCTACAGGTTTGATTTGAGCAGTGAAGGATACTATACTACGTACACAGTATTCCAATTACTACCATAGGCTTTGCATGGGGGCAAATTAATATTTTCAATGGTGAAATTATTTCCTCTATACTGTCTATGAATGATTAATGAGTATCATTAAATTTCTATGTATGAATTGGCAACACGACTTTTGTCTCCAAAATTTTGTGAAATATTGCACTTGATGAAGATTAAATTCTCTATGTTCAAGGCGCAATTGAACTTTATCATCAATCAATTGAATCTCTTGATCAATCAATTCGGCAATTCTTCTTTGGATTTTGCGGCTCGAAAATAATTGTTATTTAAAAACTAAACGTTTTATTGGAATATATTATCATATTATTTTTTATGAGTACAATTATGAAAAATATAAGTACTGGAAGCACTGGTTTTTTAAAATCATTTCTCAATTTCAACTGACAACTTCTCGATTTTAAATCGTATGTTCTCAAATTGAAATGATAGTTTCTCAAATAAAAATCACTATTCTCAACTACAATTGACTGCTCTCATTTACATCTGACGTTTTCTCAAATACAAATGACTATTCTCAATTACAATTTATACTTTCTCAAATACAGTTGGAAAAGGTGTAGTTACCGACACATTCCAATATATAGCCTACATTTGGAAACTGTAATTCAATGAATTAAAGGTACACATTTGAGCGATAACCTATTGTATAGCCTGTTCTCCAAAGTTTGTATTGCTGCATAAAAAACAAATAGATAAAATGAATATAATAAAAGGAAAAGGATGAGCAATTATTAAAAGATGATAGCTATAATGAACATCAAACTTATAACAAATTTGAGTATTTCTAGGAGGATGCAATTTATTTATATTAATGCAGTGGGAATTATTTAGAAGCGGTCATTTTTCGTTAAGAGAAGAAAGATTCTTCACGAAATTAGCTTGTGCTAGGCCACAGTTAATTTCAATAGCTAGTACATTCCAGTAAATTTCAAGTACATATCCTACGACCCACTGCCAACACTCAACATTCTCTTTTGTTGGCAGTGTAAAAGGAAATTTAATTTGCAGTACAGTTTTGTTTGATATATTAATTTATACAATTTATGTTTTATTCATTATGTTTGTAACTAATTTCCTTTTGCAAATAAATTTCAATTTAAATAAAAAAATCACTAAAAAATTCTGCTAATAAGTTCATGTATCAGTACCAGTTGTCATGTAATAAAACTATTTCACAAGTACATTATGTTTTACTCCACATTATTTTTACTACTCCTCATTACTCCCCTATAACTCCTCAATTCATAATTTTGATATATTCCAGATTCTTTTCACACAACATTTTTAAGATCCGCTCGACTGTGCTTCCAATTCAAGGAAGACAGGGAACTATTTCTTAAAATTGGAAACTTTAAAAATCTCATATGTAGATATGTATCTATAGAATGGTATAGAATATCAGAAACGACACAACTCTGTATAGGCAGAAATCTGAAATCGAGGGATGCATGTATTTCTCACAGAGAAACTCTTGAATTCCTCACAGAAAACAGAGGAAATCTCTGTGAAAAATTAGAGGATTTTACAGATAGAGTAGCACTTTAACATATTAAAAAACCTGTTAGGATATCCTAGGTTATGGACAATATATACTCTACTAAATCTTCAATCAGTTATTATTAAATTAGTTTCGGTCCAATAATTGATTAATCTTGAAACTTCTTTGAAATTTCAATAAATAATATTACTCAATTATACAAAACTACTAGTACCAGTGTAATCTTCTTATTTATAAAGAAAGAAATTTTCTTATACATGAACGGGATAGGAAATACACGACGCATAATCACTTATAAACTAATTATTTTTTACAATAAAGCACAGATCGGGAGAGAAAAACTAAGAATACCTTGCACTATTTCTCTCCCAACATTAAAAGTCCGAAATGAGGTTATGTCTTCTAGATTTCCACAAAATTTAACTAAATTAGCTCTTTATCTTGCAATTTTACATAGATTCTGAATTTACGAAGGATGGATATAGGCTTATTCTCATTGCTATTATTAAATTAATTTTAATTTAATAATTAACCCTAAAGAGACACACTGGGGTGTTTCACACCAGGGATTTTTTTTCTGTTCTACAGTTGACAATATCAAACAGATAGAAATTATTGCCGAGTCTAAATTAGGTTTGAAGCATTGTCAACTGCTCTCCACCACTAACTCCACCACTGCTCTCCAGTAATAGCATTCTATAAGGTCACCAGCTCATCTTGTTCTTCGATTGGGGTGTCTAACACCCCAGAGTGTCTTTTACGTAGGACTTTTATCAAATACTTTTTTTTACAAAGATTTACTTGTATTGACCACTGTGAATGTGGTATGGGATGATAGATCAGATTGGAATAAATGCTATGATTCTCTACAACTTGAGGTTCAAAACAATAGAATGAAGAGACGTGAGTTTTTGATGAAGTTATCATTGGCAATGATCAAGCCATTCCATCAAACCAGATTAGGAGCTCCAACACTCAGGCGGAACATAAGTACTTCTAAAATTAGTATAAATATTAATGAGCAGTGCTTTACTTTCGATTTCTGTATGCATTTGGGACAAAAATGATTAAGAAATGATGGAGTATGGGCTAAGTAATTTTTTCCTCTATATTTTTCAAAGAAACATGCAAAATTAAATTGGGGTGTTCAACACCCCAGTGTGTCTACTGTGTTAGCATAAAGTAAGTGTGTCTCTATAGGGTTGAAACAAATTTATTCAATTTGTGATTAAAAGTTTACGCAACAATAAAAGTCCAACCAAACAGAGCTTTCTCCAAGTGACTCCGTACCTTAATTGGTAGCATGTGTTACACATGAATGAACGGTTTAGGGGTTTGAGACCAATCAAACTAACCTTTTTTGCTGGAAATTTGACTTTGGAATTTAACTCTGATGAAGATTATCCACGTAATTTTGACAAAATAATGAACAATTATTAATTTTTTCTATGTTTCCTGGACATAAGGAGACTGCATTCTACATTTATACAAAATCATTTTCGCCAGTGTTACCGCAGCACGGGTCACCTGCTAGTATTTTTATAAGTGTCTTAAGGTGCGTACAGACTTACACTCTGCTCCGCAAACGAACGTTAGTCGAGCAGATCGATAGATGATCGCAGGTGGAGCAGGAGCGGAACGCGAACAGAGCGTATAACAGAGATCGAGCTTGGCAAGTTCCTAGGGCGAACTAACCAATAGTTGCGCATGTGCGGTTAACGTTTTTGATGGATCAGTTACGATCTCTGTGTTAGCATATAAAATTATCAAAATTAATGATCAATTATTAGATCATCAAAATTAAATAATGTAAAATCATGAAAACATTTTAAATAATAGGTACCAGCATATTATGATTTAGAAGAAAGAAGCCTCACTCACAACCACGCCTTTCACATTTCAAACCTTTGACAGACATAACCTTTTTTGTAATAAAACACCAACATGAATGCATCAAACACAATAATTATCAATTTATTATATAAACATAATGTATTATTAGGCTACCCAGCAATCCCCTGGTCAGAATATTTTATTTAGTTTTTGTCACCCGATCAGTTGGATTGAACGTTTCACATTTGTGAGGTTAGGTTGTAGCGAAGTCAACAATACGACAAGCGCGCGATCATCCTTCAAACATACAGCGAACCCTTGCGTAACATCTCGCATAACGTTCATGATCAGAGCGTGTGCGGAGCGTGTTCGAGGCGTGTATATCTGTACGCACCTTTATATGAAAACATTTTACAAGGGTACTAATAATTTTCTATAATTTAAGCATTCAAGTAGCCCAATTAAAATAGTTTATTAGTGAATAATATTACGTCTGTTCTTCTCACTTTTCATCCTATAAAATCTATAATGAGAATATATTATCTAAAAACATTCATCTGGTTTCTTTACAAGGGTACTGATTTTTTTTTAATTAACTAAAATTGAATAAATACAGTTAGAAAAATTATAACATGATGGCAACTTAGGACTAATAATAATTAATTTCATTATAAATTATTAAAATAAAGACAATTATATCACATCTCTATTGCATGTTACGCAAAATAATTGCTGAATAGAAATAGAAAATACAGCCTTCTTTGATCAAGCTTATCGATTATGCACTAGGCGGTCCAAACAACTTCACTGTACTCCAATTAATGTATTGGAACAGTTCAAGAAACGACGCGTTCTTTTAAACCTTTCCAAAGTATGTTTTTCATCGATTAGAGTACAGTTCACAATCACATTATTGTAATGCTGGCACTTAAATTACGAAGTCTATTTTTGCGACGTTCAAGACCAGAGTGATATAATTTCGTTGTGCAGCCTTTTCAGCGATCTAGGCTCGACTATCAGATTCGTATCCTTCTGGTTATCGCCGGCTAGTTTCGGCACGGTCAGTTCACCGATACAAATGGGCTTGGTTTCTTGGAGAACCTGAAAGTACAGGTAATTCGTGATAATCGTGCAGTGATAATATGCAAACAACCAGGCCACATTCAAGTATTCTTCACTAGTTTAGATTTTGCGGGTAACAATTCGTTCTGTTGGATCCAATCGTAGAAGTTAGTTAAGCTTAAAGTAACTATATTCATAGAGAAACAATAGCGTAAGTAATAGAATGCACTTTAATAGAATATTTACCCTGCAAAAGCATTTAATTAGAGCCGCTCTAAAACGGCCTAGACTGTATCCAAGCAGGAAGTTGTTTGTTGAATTTGGGGTTCCAACGCTACGACAGGTCTTTGTAGGGAAAATCATTACACATGCCAATAGAAATAAGCAGCATCTTACTTTGAATACACATTTACACAACCTTCGTCCGTCTGTACTCAATCCTTATACTCGAAACTTTACAAGATTAACTATAAATAAACATCAATTCACATTCTTCATGGAATACTTTGCTAATATAGTCCCATATCACTTTATAAACAAAAGAATAACAAAAAAACTAAGTAGTGAAATAGAAGAGTGGGTAAAAGCTAGAGTTTATTTCAAGATAAGTGTATGAAATGATAATTTCGTAATAACTGTAAGATCATAGTGTATAATCCGTCTGTTATAGTACGTTTTTCTTGATTCTGTACTATATGGGTATTATAGTATATATCCAATTTTAGTCTTGATTAATGTTATAATATTTGTAATTTCCAATCGCACTCACTGCTGGCAACAAGTTCCACTTATGCCGTTAGTGCCTTTTTATATAAATTTACTCATTTATAATATTATTTATATTATCTATCATATTTTTAATGTAAGTACTGATTGTAAAATGTTATGGCAAATAAACCAATTTCAAAAGTAGATATCCCATGGTATAGGGCGTTTATGTCGCAACTTTTACTGTTATCTCAAGCCGATTACTGTCAATTATTGTAGGTTTTCACTGTTATAGCCGGGTGAGATTGTATGAACAGCACAATATGAGAGACTGCCAGCGTCACATAGCTTTATGGGAAAGAACTACGTGGACTATCGGCTTGAGATAACAGAAAAAGTTACGACATAAACACCCTATACCATGGGATATCTACTTATGCTATTGTTTCTCTATGCTATATTACCCACAGTATGGTCAATGACTGTCACGCATTTGATTGGCTAGCTCGATCACGTGGTACAAATCCGCCATTAAGATTCCAAACAAACTTTATAGTCCTATCTTATTGCATAGGAAATTTGGAACTTATCATTTCTTTTGCCGATTGGAAACATATTTTAAACTTCCGGTGAGTTTAGTATAACCTTTTAGAAGGGTAATTGATTATACTTTAATATAGACCAATAAAGTTGATTTAAATAACACATAAAACATCAAATTTTCTTCCCTCGGGCTCCTAACGGACCACTTCCAGAGCTTTCGCGGACCACTTTTTGGAAACCACTGATCTATAGTGAGGTCCACGTTATAATGGCAGTACGATTGACAATACTGTTGCTGTCCTTTTCTATCATACAACAAAACAGATAGCGCTATCTCTCTCTAGCTTTGCAATGTTGTCAGTTTGCCAGAATATTTTATTTTTACTTTTGACAGTTACTGTTCAAAAGTAACTCAGCCGCCATTTTTTTCTTCATTCTATCAAAATACTTTGGTACACAAGCCGCATAATTGATTTAATATGTATTTTTGAAACAATGAAATAATTTTTAGACATACCGTATGAGAAACACAAATTAAAATACCTGAAATGACATTTTAAAAGTTGATAACTAACCATCCTAGACTTCATCCATGCTTCAGTTAGCCTACACGTTTAGGTTAGACCTACTCGTACCGGTATAAATAATATTGAAAAGTTATTCCAGAATAATTATTTCCATTTAAATTACTTATTTCAAAAAGGATTTCTATTTTTCTATCATTTTTAAAAGAAATTGGAATAGAATACCTACCAAATAACTTAATTTCTGTTGTTTTGAAATTCAGATTGGTGTATCACAGCTTTTTAAATTAGCCGCCATTTCAGGTTTGTGTAAAAATAAAAATCTGATCTTAGTTATGGAATCAATTTTCGAATCAAATTATGAAAAAATATATTTTCTTGAATAATTTGACATTAAATTGATTATTTTATCAGGGGAATGATAATTATTATTAGATCAAATTTAATGGGATGAATTGAGTAACAACTGTGTACAATCAGTGGCAAAATTGAGAGACTTGGCAACGTTTTTCTCCTATCTTTATTCACTGCCATTATAACGTGGATCTCACTGTAGATAAATATGCAGAAAGATAGATTTCTATTTTATTGTATTTCCTCATCCAATTTATTGGATCGAACTTCCAATAATCTAATTTCAAAATATTTTTGCGGCTCAATTGGATGTAACATTAATTTTATGAAATATTCACCGTGATTTAGTGCTGTTCAAAGACGTCTTTACTTTTATGTTTGATTCTCTTCAGTCCTGAGAAGCCTACCATGTTTAATTGTTCAATAGCTGTTGATTTATAGTATGATCAATTTCCCTTCGAAAATGTTATACCAAACTCATCGGAAGTTCAAAATATGTTTATAATCGGTAAAAGAATTGATAAGTTCCAAATTTCCAATGCAATAAGATAGGACTATAAAGTTTGTTTGGAATCTTAATGACGGATTTGTACCACGTGACAGTCAATGGCCATACTGTGGGTAATATAATACCATAATTATAACTACTTATTGAATAATACTGCTTGCAGGAACTGTCCCCCAATCTCAGACGCATAGTCTTACTGGGGGAATTCCACTCAATCAATATGTTCTTTCTACTGTTTTTGTAAAAATGTGATTCTTATTTTGTTGAATATCAAATATAAATATGTACATGTATTGTATGCCAAGTGGAAATAAACGAATTGAATTGAATTGAATTGGATATAGTTACTGTAGTTAAGCTAATACAGAGGGACCACGAGAAACATTTACATTTTAGAAATTAAAAACAATATTATTTTTCAAGATAGTATGAGCCCAACTTGAGTAAAATAGTTGTGAATATATGCCATTTACTTTATATAAAGAAAATTATGTCAGGAAGATGACTTCCTTCTTCCCTGAGGCAATTTTTCTATTCTGTTCAAGAAGCTAAGCTCTTCGAGATTTTTGGAGTTGTATACTGCCCTCCTCGATCTCCGGACCTTAACATGTGTGATTTTTTATTAGTGGAGACATTTAAAGAGCAAGTTTATCGACATAAATCCTGTACTTTAGATGGCTCGAAAGCGTCGATATGTTCTGAGGTGGCGTTTATCACTGAGGATGCACTGGACCGAGTACGGGAGAGCTTCCTGAACAGAATAGAAAATTGCCTCAGGGAAGATGGACGTCACATTCCTGACATAATATTCTCCATGTGAAGTAAACGGCATATACTCACAACTATGTTACTCAAGTTGAATAAATATGTCTTGAAAAATTAAGTTTTTTATTTTCAAAATGTAAAAGTTTCTCGTGGTCACTCTGTATTATACAAGATTAGAATCTGCTATCAACACCTCATTATGATTGAAAGACACCGACAGTTACAGATTGTAATATTACATTTTTTCTCAATTAAAATCGAATTTTCAATTCGATATTTAAAATATTAATAAAACTTGATAGCGAATATCGGTGTAATCGATATACGGACTAAACTTTTCACAGGGAATTTATCATATATACTAGTGTTGAACTTTCCACTGAATCACTGTAACAAAGTTCTATTTCTGAATAAACAGATAATTCTAAACAATATAAAGGTTAATTAAATTTAAAATAACTTTAAAAATAAATGAAATTTGCAGAGTTGTTTTCTTTATTAGTGAGGTTGGCATTGATGACGTTTTTAAGGTGTGTCTTTTAAGAAAGCAAGTCATTTTCGATCTCAGGAAAAATGGCTGCTGGCTGAAATAGAATCGTTTTTGTCCTGTTGAAAATTTTCTGTTTATGTGAAATTTAAAATGTTTTTATTTGAGATCTGAATAGTTTTTTATCATTTTCTAAATGTGTGTTGAATGTATCGTGTAATTTTGAAGTCTGTAGCCAAACAAATGAATTCAATATGAAGAGATAAGTATTTTAGCTTGTAAGATTCTATGTTTAAGTGTCAAATGGTTTTGTTCAATACATTTTGTTGTAAATTGCCCAAGTATTATGAAAATTATAATTTAATTTTGCTCTGAACTGGATTTCTTATTCATAAGCATTAGATCCATTCATGATATATCAAGATATAAGCTTATTAGGAACCGATGACTTTCCTCAAGTGATAGGTGAATGCTGTCCAACCTGTTAGGATAAATTGGTAGCACGTCAAGTTATATCTGACTCAATACAAGTAGGAAGGTGATAATTACTGAAATATTGTAAGGCTAACATATTGATGAAATTCACAACTATCATTAAGTTATCAAGGGTAAGTGTATACTTCCATTCTAAATCTCACCATTCATGACAGACGATTTTATTGATGGCGAAAGGAGACATGCTATTTTGGTACCACGGTATCATGTTGTTACATGATTCTCATTCAAGTCAATCTGAAGTTTGGTCAAAACGTTTAAAATCTATACTCTGGTCAAAAAGTTTACAATCTAAACTTTGGTCACAGAGTTAACCAATTCGATTCACGTGATTCTTTGTTGTTACATGATTCTCATTCAAGTCAATCTAAAGTTTGGTCAGAAGGTTTGAAAATGTATACTTTGGTCAAAAAGTTTAGAATCTAAACTTTGGTCAAAGAATTAACCAATTTGATTCACGTGATTCTTTCTAAGCTAACATACTCCTGCTAACGGTACTTTCTTGGGTATTATTTATCATAGACATTTCAACTGTTTTGTCTAGCAGTAGATTTTAAGCTCAGATCTAGAGGTCAACTGCCATTGCTGAGCTTTATAAAATTCAAATTTGCCGGCGGCCTGTGGAACAAGCCAGAAATATATATTTTTCTCGAACATTCAAACTATTTGGTAGATCAGAAATCTCTTGAACTAGTAAATATGGAACTTGACTGCTATGGACTGTCATGCGCCAAATGTTCGGAAGTTATCAGGAAGATATTTGGTCCGGTGTTTGTAGACAATGGCCCATATGAATAAAACCAGAGCAAATGCTCATGAGCAAGAGCTTGGAGCATAAGGTTTTGCTCATGAGCAAAAGGTAGAAGCAAAAGCATCTGCTCATTTTCATATGAATAAGCTTACATAATATACTCTTACCTTATGCTCCTGAACTCTGGAGCAAAAGCTCACGTATTTTAAAGATTCTTCATCAGCTGATTCGCTTTTGTAGCCTTACTTTGTTTTTATAGCTCACGGAAGCGCTAAATATGCAAGTAGGGTGCACCGCTTGTGTTTGCGTCGTCTGCTCTGTTTTCCATTTATGAATAGAGTTTTAGGTTAGTTGAGTTAGTTAGTTGATTTTGAAATAATAGCATGAAAAAATGTCATCTCTATAATAATATTCAGCATATTCTTATAATATCAATAGCCTTCTTATAATCGTCTACACTCTCATCTTCTTAAATGCCTATTTTGTGATGGCTATCTTTATAACAGGTAGCTATCTTTTGTATTTATTCTTTTGTAGGGATAATGGTGATATATATCATGATTGAATCTAAATAGAGTTTTATAGTTCTCAACTATTGGTTGTGATCGTATCTGGTATAGTTTCCTCTTCCTCATACGGATTAGTTGAGCCATTTTACTATGAGCAAAAGGTGATAAGCTGCTCTAGACTAGACTCCCATTTTTGAAGCATTTGCTTCAAAAATGCTCTAGTTTATTCATACAATTTTTAGCAAAAGCTTTTACTTTTGAGCAAATGCTCAAACTATTTTTTTGATGAGCATGAGCAAAAGGTTTTGCTCACGTTTATTCATAGGAAATGAAGCAAATGCTCAACTTTATTCATATGGCCCAATGAGTGGAGAATTCGCAACAACATTTGAATAGATAGCATTCTCTAAAAAAAGACATTGTGCGATTTGTAAAATCAGGACAAATCTCTTAGTTGGGACATGTCCTAAGAACGTACAAATGTAGAGGCAGCTGTTGGAAGAATTAATGGAAGGAACACGTAGGAGAGGAAGACCAAGAAGCGGTGGATTCAGGAGGTTGAGGAGGATCTACGCACCATTGGAAAACGTGGTTCGTTTAGTCGAACAGAGAATAGGAAATTATCATTTTCAAATATCGATGAATAAAGTACATTTTCATAACCTTTAGACTGTGTATTCCATATTGTGGTTTCGAACAGTTTTGGGCAAATGCCTGTTGTTTTTACCTTAATCGTATTTGTATACGAATGAATAGATGAATAAAACTAGCGTAGTTGATAAAATAAGAAATACGAATGAATCCTACCTTAGCCATCTCTGGAGTGGGGAATATGGTGAAGTCCGTATTGATGCTAGATCCTTTCGTACTTTTCAATAGTTCATTGTTGACTTCAATCTGTTGAAATAAAAGACAGATTAAATAACAATTTTTTCTGCTTTCATAAGTATCATAAGATAGGTTTGATCAAGGAAAATTAAGGTATGATATTCACTAAAGTCTCTTAGTGAGGAGAAATATGAACAATTATTACTCAAAATCAGTATAGAAGAATGAACAAACAAAAAAGTTGAGTAATATAACTGTAGCATACACTCCAGTATGCAATAGACTTAATATTCTCAACTTGATAAAGTGAATAAATAGATGGATAATTTGAATCGCATTAATTAATTAATTAATTACACAAGTGTGTATTAATGAAATAAACTTTTGTAAGTGAGAAACTACATGTAGAGGAGTCACAGGTGAGAATCTGATGCTTGCAAATAAAATAAATAAATGAAACACCTTCGTGGCGTGAAACTAACGCTTGTTCATGAAAAAAGATACATAATCTAACTTTATAGTAAATTCATGAATTTAAGAATATAGTTTAAGTTATATAGTTAAATCATAATAAAGTTTATAGTTATAATTTAAGAAACTAATAGATATCAACACAGAGAAATGTATTTTTCATTTTGAATCTTACTTAATATAAATGATGTTAATCCTCTCTTTGCTCGTCTATTTAATAGACGATTTTCAGCATCATGGCAGATGAAAAGAGATAGATGTGAAATAAGTCTATAATAGACAAACGCAACCTTTAAAAAATAATCCTAAAGGCTGAAAATAAACTTTTTACTAGTGATATTTTTCAAAGTTTTTCGATTTGTATATCATCAAGCTATCAAGATGGAATAGTTTTCTCAGGGAAACATTTTTTTCCAGTCATTACTTTTCGAGATATGAGCGCCTAAAGTTTAAATTTTTGGGACAGAACATTTTAAATTCGGTAAGAGATAAATCCATGAGACTTGGAGGATAAATTCTTCACAGTATTGTTGATTGAATAAAACAAAAATCTTTTGGAAATATCAGTTTTCGAGAAAGTTATTCAATTACCCAAAAATGACCAAAAATAACTCAACTAAAAGTTATTTTTGGTCATTTTTAGTGAATTGAATAAGTTTCTCAGAAATTGATATTTTCAGGAAATTTTTGTTTTATTTTAATCAAAATTACCATGAAGAATTGATCCTCTAAGTTTCATGGATTTATCTCTTACCAAATTTGAAATGTTCTGTCCCAAAAATTTAAACTTTAGGCGCTCATATTTCGAAAAGTAATGATTGGAAAAAAGATGTTTTCCTGAGAAAACTTTTCCATTTTATTGCTTGATGATATACATATCGAAAAACTTTGAAAAAAATCACTAGTGAAAAGTTTATTTTTAGCCTTTAGGATTATTTTTTAAAGGTTGCGTTTGTCTATTATAGACTTATTTTACATCTATCTCTTTTCATCTGCCATGATGCTGAAAATCGTCTATTAAATAGACGAGCAAAGAGAGGATTAAAATCATTTATATTAAGTAAGATTCAAAACGAAAAATACATATTCATGATATACATATCGAAAAACTTTGAAAAAAATCACAAGTAGAAAGTTTATTTTTAGCCTTTTTCACAGCCTTAATAACTTACAAAACGCATGAAAAGAGAGCTTAACAGATTTTGTCTATTTTTCATGCGTTTTGAATGTAATTAAGGATTATTTTTTTAAAGGTTGCGTTTGTCTATTATAGACTTATTTTACATATATCTCTTCAAAATTTAATTTTCTACAAGTTCTGTAGGAAAATATTATGTGTTTATTGTACATTTAACTTAGTAAATCTGCTTCAAACCTTAAAGGAACTTGTTTTTCAGGACCAAGTTTCGCATATTTCGTCACATATCTCAAGAATTACTGTAGCTACAGGTCTGGAAACGATGTTATTCAATTTTTCAGTTCATTTTACATGAAGTACGCTAAATTGTACATCTTAATTAACAGCCAACAAATAACCGTAGGGCTTCGTTTCAGCAGGGGAACTGAAATTCAGACGAAATCTTTCACTCTGTATAACTTGGTAACCAAGCATTTTCGGACCTTTATTAATAAGTACTTTTTGGTTCTTTTGATGTGAGAAATCAAGCCCTGACTTATGGGTACCTTTTTCAGAACACCCTATATAAAGTTTTGAGTATCAAGGAATTGTTAAATATTACGGAGTACATTAAATACTCTTTTATGGGAAATGTTTGAGAGAACTGATTCTCAAGCAGGAATTGCCCAAATATAAAGTAAAACGATAATGAAGAATGTTTGTAAAATGTGGAATAAAATAGATCACATAGATTATACATCTGGTAAGCTCAGTAAAGGGATATTTCTTTTGCGTAGACTAAGCAATATTGTCGAGCATGATGTCTTAATGAGTGTCTATTATGCGCACATATATAGTCACTTAGCTTATGGTGTCCAGCTATGGGGAAATTGCTCTATGGCTGTTACACTTTTTAAATTACAAAAAAAAAGCTCTTAGAATTATTTGCCATGCACCACCGCTTGCAAGTTGTAAACCTCTCTTTCAAGGATTAGGTGTGTTGACTCTTCCATCACTATATGTGTATGTGTGTTTGATTTACATGAGGAAGAATGTGGGCAAATATGTTATAAATAGTGATATACATAATTATTGTACTAGACACAGGGAGGACGTGAGAGTAGATTCACACCGTTATACTGGCACTCAGACAAACTGGCAATTTACTTCTATAAAACTGTTCAATAAACTTCCTCTAGAGACTAGGCATCTAGAAATCGAAGAATTTGAAAGATCTATCAAAGCTATTCTTCTACAAAAATGCCTTTATTCAGTTGAGGAATTCTTTGCATAGCCTTAATACAATATTTGTTAAGTAGCACGCCTTCAATACTTACCTATAATTAAAAGTGTTTTATGACTTATTACGACATATTGATTGGTGTAAATGTTTGTTTGACGATTGTTTTAACATGTGAAAGTGTTTCTGACAATAAAAGTAATTTTGATTTGATTTGAATAAATCTTAGATATATAGAGATACATGTTTGAACACTAGTACATTTCAATATATAAGATGTACCTGTAATTTGCGAATCTTGTCACCAATGAGCTGTGATTTGCACAGGTTATTCACTAGATGATAGTTGGGTGACAGCTTGTCAAGACAGGGCTCTTCACCAGGCTTCTGCTTAGTAATGTCTATGACCTTTGTCGTAGCCATTGCATCATATACTTCCTGAAATTTGCATTAAAAAAAATTAAAATCAAGCAACGACATTAAAAATGTTACAGTTTAGATCATATTAATCATTGAATACATAAAAAAATGTCAGAAAAGTGAAATCATAGCCCTATTTCGAACTTTCAAAATGTAATCTAAGGCTCAACTCACACTTACGCGACTCAGGTCGAGAGGAGACTCGACTCTAGTCGAGAGCATGTGTTTCCAAATAGTGGCTCTCAGACCAGTCGATTCTAGTCTCCGCGACGTCACCATTTCAAAACACATGCTCTCTACCAGAGTCGAGTCTCTTCTCGACCTGAATCGCGTAAGTGTGAGTTGAGCCTAAATTTGGGATAGAAATAGCACAAGGAGTATCATTAGTTTCTCTCTCCCGGTCAGTCCTCTCTTGTAAAAATAATAAATGAATAAGTATATTGCTATTATAATTGAACAATTTGCTACACAAGTCAACAAGTCATATTTAACTTCTTGAGATTAAAAAATAAATCAATCACACCAACATTAGACATGAGAACAAGACTGGAGGAGTTGAAAATATAATAGATTTAGAAATGATAGTAACAATGAAATTGAGCATAATTTAGATTTAGTTGTACAAGGTGTTTCAGAGAAACGGGAAATTTTGGAAGTTAAAAAATTTCAAGAAAAACAAATCTTTAAATACTTTTAATAAAGTTTTTCATATCATTCAATAGTAAAAATAATGCCATTTTAGAATAAAATAATACCGTAACATTTATTTTTTGAAGATGACATCTTGCAGGTGTGTTCCTTTTCTACGCAAATATTCCTGTAGTCTCTTCATCACTTGTCGGTTCGCATAGCTGCCTTCGTTGACAGGACAGTTCGACTCGTTTGTTGATTTGTATTTCTATCGGAAATTATTAATTGTAATTCCGTGTCTCCGATCGTAGGGAGTAATAATTGATTTTAAAATACATGTGAGAATTTGAGTATTTTTAGTGTGAATTTTGAGTAAGTAGTAGTGAATTAATACCTAGTAAAATTGAGAAGCAGAATTCCATACATGATTCAACAACTCTCTGCATCTGGCTACATCAGAAATCATCAGAGGTCAAGTGATCTATTTACATTTCTCTATTCCTTAATTCTTTCCTTTACCTTTTTACCACCCAAACCTATAGATAAAAATCACTCTGACTTACAGCATAGATCATCAGCCGGGGTAAGTTTCAAGTATTTTTCTGCCAGAATACATTGAATATTAAATCGATTAAAATTACAGTCCAATTAATCAGAAATTTGTATAACTATTCTTGTCCATGGTTTGAATCTCGAATCTTCGCTTTCAATTCTTCCCTTGTTGCAGAATCGAAAGCCAAGATTCGAGAAGCGATTTCAAATTCCAGTTGTAATGTTACGTCAAACCATGGACAATGTGATGAAGAGACTACAGGAATGTTTGCGTAGAAAAGGAACAGTGCTAGATGTCATCTTCACGGTATTATTCATTCTAAAATGGCATTATTTTTACTATTGAATGATATGAAAAAACTTTATTTAAAGATTTGTTATTCTTGAAATTATTGAACTTTCAAAATGCCCCCGTTTCTCTTAAACACCCTGTATAAGTAGATTATTCATTCTGAACTACTCATTGTGACTGATTCAAACAAAAATATGATTAATGTACGTTGATAGGTAGCTTACAATTTACTATTCAAATTTCGAACTGAATCTTAGGTAGGCCACCAAAGGTAAAACATGCATGATAAACATGTATGTTTATCATGCACATACACATGATGTTCATCATCAGCGAGAGGCTTCCAACATAAAATGAACAACCAATAAATAAATAAATAATTGGAAAAAAATACAAATGATAAAGATAACAAAAAACTTGACATGAAATGTAGCAGCTAAGAAAAAAATATCTGAGATACAAAAACCTAACCTCGAAAAATTTTGCTCGAAGCGTATCGCTGTTATGACACAACAATGTATGACGACTGTGTATCATGCTTGTTTTACTGTTATTGGCCAGCCTTACACTATCCCTGAGAATTATTACTGATACAAATACATTCAGGTAGATAGCAAGTTCAATTAATTCATTTTAAACTGAATGTTCTGAAAAAAGGTGACCATAAGTCAGGACGCGATTCCTCAAACAAAAAGAAGAAAAAATTCTAATTAACATAGTGACTCACATCGTAATATGGTTATTGTACATCTTAATAAACAGTCAACAAATACCCGAAGGGCTTCGTTCCAGTAGGGGAACTGGAATTCAGACGAAATCTTTCATCCTGTATAACTTGGTAACCAAGCATTTTCGGACCTATGTTAATTAGAACTTTTGTCTTTTTTTGATGTGAGGAATCACGCCCTGACTTATGGGCACATTTTTTCAGAACACTCTGTATATATTACGTATTATAACAAAGAAATCAATGGGTAGACTGAATTATAAAATTGGAGTTTTAGAATGTTTTTCATGTTATGATCTGATCGATTTCAAAAACAGAAAGAGATGTATGCTGGTAGCAAGCACATAAAATTGATTAATATTGTGCAGCATAATCAACTTACCTTGAGCAGGGTATCAACTTTCTTAATCAACTCAGTCCTTTGATTGGAGACATCTTTCTTCTTAGGTACCTGCAATATAATAAATAAATCTCTAAATAATCCTGGAAAATTTGTTGAAATCACTGGATGAGAATTAGCAAAAAATGAAGAAATCAAGTGCGAAGAGATTGTCAACAGTTAGTGATACATTACATGTACGAGCAGTGTCGAACAGAAATAAGCCAATGGGAGAGCAGATAAAGAAAATCTAACCAATCACAAGCTGACCAATGAGAGAGCAGTTATTTTGTTGATTAGATATGAGCCAATGGGAGTACAGATAAAGAAAATATAACCAATCACAAGCTGTCCAATGAGAGAGCCATGATTTTGTTGATCAGGAATAAGAGTACAGATACAGAAAATCTTACCTATCACAAGCTGACCAATGAGAGAGCAATGATTTTGATGATTTATTTATTTATTTATGGAGACAACAGGTTACCCCTAATGTGTCTCCTTCACAAATACAACAATACAAGATTATTATACAATGAAAAAAAAAACAATGAACAAAGTAACTTACAATTGCAATATTGTTAAAAGAAAAAAAACTATAGAAATACAAGAGAAGGAAAAAAACAGATGTATACAATAAAATAATTATAAAACGGAATATAGAAATGAAAAGGTTCTAAAATTAAAATAAAAATGTTACAAAGAATGGATAAAACTAACAAATGAATGTCAGAGGACTGGTACCTGCCAATGAAGCAACAGAATGAGTAAGAAGTACGAGTACATAGTTCAATAGATACACACCTATATACAGCAACAAATAATCGACAACACGACTGAGCAAGGATATCTCACAATAGACTGTTTAATATTCTATAAAACTTTTCATGAGAGAACCAAAAGATGTCCAGTTGCCCAGAGAAACAGTTGAAAAGTCTTTGAATTCTGTTGACCAGAGAATTATAGTGACTCACAGTTCTGGACCGGGGCACAAAAAAAGAGAAAGTGGAGCGACATGATATGGTAGATATATAAATATTTACATATGAAAGCAAATATGGGGTATCTATTTTATTATTTAATAAGCTATGGAGGAAAATTAAAGACTTAACATCTCGTCTTGTTTTTAATGATTTCAATTGAAACATATTTCTCAGAGTGTCAGAGGGAAAGTCAAACGGACAATTGAAATTGAATTTCCTGAAGTAAGTGTACCTTAAAAATTTATTCTGTAAACGCTCCAAAAGTAGCACTTGATCATTACAATAAGGGTTCCAAATTTCAGACGCATACTCAAGAATACTTCGGACAAAAGATTTATACAGAAATATTATGGGTGAGACATCATTGAAAGGTGAACATGTTCTCAGGATAAATCCCATCTGCTGATTGGCACTACTACATAAAAGGTCTATATGTTTATTGAATGATCCGCCTGATATTTTTTTGTGATTTGAGTGAGTTTTCCAGGGTTTTAAGGAAGAAATGAACTTGAAAGTTCAAACACCAAAGTGTAAGCAGGTTTAGTTCAAGTTAATGCTGTATTGCTAAAGTTAAGGCTGTGCAAAGGCTAAAAATAAATTATCTACTGGTGATATTTTACAAAGTTTTTCGAATTATATATAATCAAGCTATCAAAATGAAAAAGGTTTCACAGGAAAAAATATTTTTTCCAATCATTACTTTTTGAGATATGAGCGCCTATAGTTTAAATTTTTGGGACAGAACATTTCAAATTCGGTAAGAGATAAATCCATGATATTTGGAGTATAGATTCTTTATTGTATTGTTGATCTAGTAAAACAAAAATTTTCTGAAAATATTAATTTTTGAGATATTTATTAAATTTACTAAAAATAACTTTTAGTTGAGTTTTTTTGGTAAAATGAATAACGTTTCCAAAAATTGATATTTCCAGAATATTTTTGTTTTACTAGATCAAAACTACCATAAAGAATCTATCCTCTAAATCTCATGGATTTATCTCTTACCGAATTTGAAATGTTCTGTCCCAAAAAATTTAAACTTTAGGCGCTCATATCTCAAAAAGTAATGATCGGAAAAATAGTTATGTGTGCAACTAGTGCGCAAAGTGACAGTTTGCTGCACCGAAAGAAACGTTTACGCCCGAGCCGTAGGCGAGGGCGGAATGGTTTGTTGAGTGCAGCAGAGGAACTTTGCGCACGTATTTCACATTAAGTTTTTCCTACAGTTACCATTGAATATGAAAAGTGGGTAATTATGGGTAAAATTGCCTGAAATCCATCAAATGTTTTTCTGTGTAATTTTATTATTGATAAAAACTTTAATTTATTGTCAAATTGAATAAAAATGTTGTCCTTGGTTATAATATCTAATACTAATAATTTGCGCGTTGTGCTTGGTTGCACCTCTGCTCACTATAGCAGCCCAGTCACTGTTACAAACTTCATTTTGATTTTGCTGCACTGTTGCTCCATATAACCTACTAAGTATTTCGCGTTGTCATGTTGAAAATCTGGAGTGCAAAATAATATATTTCGCACCTAGGGCCGAAAATGAGATATTTCCGGCTCGAAATCGGTTTTTAAGTCCGAGGCCGTAGGCCGAGGACTAGAAAAGATTGAGAGCCGGAAATACATTTTTGCCCATGGTGCGAACGCTATTTTTCGCCACACCAAAAAAAAAACTTCCCAATATATAAGAAATTAAAAATAAATAAAATTCAAACAGCCTATTTTGATAGTTTGAATCTTGGTTATGACAACTTTCACTGTCAATTAATTTCAATATTACTAATTAATAATTTACAATAGTGACAATATTTTTATACTATTAATATTTCGAATAATTATTTGATTTTTTATAGCTCGCGCTTTGCGCCTGGTGCAATATCTCATGGATAGATGGATGAATAGAATTTTCATTACTATTTTGAAATAATGTGATTAAAAAATTAATATAATTGCATATTTCACAGTTTTGTCTCAAAATATATCTAAAAAATTGATTGAAATTTAAATTACGGTAACTAATATAAAAAAAAGCTTAATAAAAGTCGAAATTCATCGACAAAAAAAAATGTCACTGACCGAGGTTCGAACCTAGATCATGTTTGTAATTCACTGAGCTTTGAGTTCTGATGTACTACGCCTTTACGCTCTCGGCCATTGTATAATTTTGATCAAAGAGGCCTGTAAGTCAGGTAACGTATGTAGGCTACTATAATATAGTGTAGGCCTATAGCGGCAAACTTTAAGCCGGTTTGCCGGCATTTTCACAACAAAATATTGCTCTGAAAATAGTTAAATCATAGAGAAAACATTCGAAGATTCAATCTTGAGTGGGCCTAATGTTTTCTCTATATGGTTTGATATTGAAGAAAAATTATCTAAAAGTTTTAATAATGAATTACGGAAAAATTACTAGGAATTTTTCAGTCAAGGCTGAGTTTCACCAGTAGGCTTACCTTAAACGTTAGATCTCTGCTGTATTTTCCTATTATTATTGTTGATTGTATTGCATTAAGAAGTGGAATTCGATAATAAAAAAGAAACAATTATTACTCTACCTCACTTTTAAATATTGATACAATTATTGTACTTTGAATTCAAATTCGATTCTTCACTTTTAAATACTTGCGATACGTACCTTTCTGACAATGGACAATGTAGCCAACATTATATTGTTGAGGCTATGGAGATATATCATCGTATTCTATTGTTTGATATCAAAAACACAATAATAAATATTAAATTATGAAACAGTAATTTATAAATATATTATTATAGACATAATACCGCGATTCACGATACATAATTATATAGATTATTACAGTCATTATGAGATTATCTCTCTATGATTTTTGTGAGATCGGACACGATCAGCTGTTATTCAAGGTCATTTTACAGCCCTAGGGCCGTAAAGTTTTACCGGCCTGGTCGGAAAACAATCACTTTCGGCCTCCATATGACGCACGTAAACCAGCTCATTACATCCAAGTGTGGCGAAAAAATTTTTCCCGCACTAGAGCGGAAAAGTGATTCTTTGCGTTCTGTAATCAGTGCAGCAATGGCCACTTTTCAACGTAACTGTAGGAAAAATATATTTTCCTGAGAAACCTTCTTCATTTTGATAGCTTGATGATATACAAATAGAAAAACTTTGAAAAATATCACCAGTAGAGAGTTTATTTTTAGCCTTTGCACAGCCTTAAGGGTTTCTTTTCAAAGCATTTTTCTAAATTTCTGAAGTAAATTAATAAAAAAAACGGGTGATTGAATCGAGCCTGAAAGTCTCTTTCCGACTTTTTGTCGGAAGGAAGCAAGCTCAAATGAAAGGTGACACTGGTTCGCAGGGGCTGGATCATCCAGCGAGCGAAGCGATCCCGCTGTCTAGTCACAAATAATATAGTGAACATGTTCACAAATATCGTATTTTATTAAGAATTCACTTACATTGATTGGTTTCATCTGAGCCAAAAGTTGTTCGTAATGGTTGAACATGTATTTCCGCTTTTCATTTTGCTCGTGTTTCAATGCATTTCTCAGAGAGCGAATCTCGTTCAACAGAATGGGCGATTCAACCACTTTCATTCCAATTCCGCCCGGAGAACTATGTACTGGACTAGCTGCAAAATATAATGGAAATATGTCAACAACGTATATTTAATCTATTGAGTACAAATGATATAAGATACAGAATATATGATATAAGTGACAGAATCAGATTCGATGGTCGTCCAATTTGTTCATGTTGAATAAACGATATTTATTCTTACTATTGTATTTTTATATGAATTAAAGTGAAAAAACACTCAAATTCTTCGGTGTGGCGACGACCGTTTTCAATTCAATTCAATTTTATTTCCACATAAAATTACAAATTTGTACAATATTGATAAGTTACAATAAAACAATAAATATAAAGATAGATTACCTTTTGTTTTGTGCTGGAGTTGCACATTCTCAAGCCAAACAGTAATGTACAATACATTTTTTTATTTTGTTATGCGATTTTGCCAATTTTGTTAATATGATTTGTTAAGGCAATTTGTAATTGAACATTCATCAAATGTAATGAGAAATAAAATATTTGTTTGGCACTTGACGATTTTTAATACAGACTAGGCTACAAACGTGAAAAGTGACAACGCTTTTGAGTTGAGAGTTTCAAATAGAGAAAGAAGGCTCTAACATTATCTTTCATTTTATTATGATGTTTCACCTACATGTTATAAAAACTGAATTTTAGAATCTCAAAAGAAGGTTTTCAATCAATCAATCAATCAATTTTATTTAGCCTGGCGATACAGTAGTACATAAGGCTACGTCACAAAATATTTTATAGAATTACGATACATAATAAAATCATAATTAGGTCAAAATACATAATAAAAATCCTTAAAATGAGTAAATACAACAATATCAATTAATAGCATTCAATAGTTCACCCATAATAGGGCTACGTTATAATTAACTATTTCATGTAATAGTTGACATTAATAATTTATTCTACCTACCACTGTCCTGAATTCCTCTAAAGAGTAGAATGGATTTTCTATGAGCCATTTTCTTAAATGTCTGAGGAATACAGGCAGGGGAAGGGTACGGAAGGAGGCTGGTAAAAGGTTGAAAAATTTTATCCCCACTATTGGAAAACTCGAAAGAGATTTGCTGAGTCTGCACCTAGGTACCTGCAGATCTCCACTGGCCCTAGTCGGATGATTGTGAATATCACTGGCAACCGTCAATACATTTTCCCTCAATTTTATCTCTTTCAAGCACTGATACAAAAATTCATTGAAGACTGTTAATATTGAATTTTCCTTGAATAGAGGTTTAGAATGATCTAGGTAATCTGCATTGCTTATTATTCTGACTGCTTTCTTCTGTAAAACTAATATTTTTTTTACACCTGAGGAATGGCCCCGTAACCTGATACCATAAGACAGGATTGAATGGAAAAAAGCATAATAAGCTTGTTTAACATAATTAGGCAACTCACATTTTAGTCTCCTCAATAGAAATATATTTCTGCTTAGCTTAGAGCAAATCATTTCAACATGATGTTCCCATAATAGTTTAGAACACATTTTTCACATTCTAGGTGCAATGTACCTGGCTACATGAAATTTTGGTAGAATAGCTAAATATTTGAGAAAATTCGAGAATTCATTGTTATTGAGTTTTTGTCACTTTTTTCAGAGATCAAGCACTAATTTCGAAATAGAGAATGCGGTGTCCATAAAGAAAAGTTACAGATCTTAATGGATGAAGATATGATGAATGAATAATATTTATTTTGGTAAATAACACGAAAATTCAAACGTATATAAAATATCTTATGACAAACATTAAGAGAGATATAATTATATGATGTATCCCTGTTCCATAATGTATATACTTCATTACTGATGTTCTTTATTATTGCATTTTGATTAATTGTAAATTTATTATTCATTACTTGATTAGTCACGTAGGAAAATACAAATATTTATTTATTTGTTACAATTAAAAATCATATGAATATGATCGGGATAGAACAACATGCATAGCCCAAAACTATTCTGTTCCCAAATTTTTATAAATAATAAAATGTCCGAAAAAATAGGTTATGTTCTTACTGTGGAAAGTTTAATTCAATTTCTGTCCAAAAATATATATGAGCTGATAATTTTGAATTAAGAATGATCAAAACACCAAATTATAGTAAAATATTGCACTTAATATCACCGCACTTTGAATAAATTGAGTTATTTTGTATACATCTTTTTTTTTGTTTTAATTAGATGTGGATGACCGAAGTTTGACAATATGCTACTCCTACTGGCGAACAAGTGATTTTCACTTATGCCAGTGGTTTCATTTCCACCTCTTGTACCTTTATTTTGTTGATAGAATGTAAGTAAACTAGATTAAGGTACATTATCCTAAATTTTGTAATTGTTGAATTTTGTGGAGGAAATAAATTTGATTTGAATTGAATTGAATTGAATTTCATGATATAATATGAAAAGCAGATACTTGATATCGTATAACTTACCAACAGAAGACTTGACACCTTCGTAGAATTTCTTTTTAGACGAATTTTTCAACTTCTCTTTGAGTTCTCCTCTCTCATTCTCGAGAGAATCGATGTCAGCTTGCAGATGATCCATCGTCTCTTCAAACTCCTTCTCTTTTCGTTTTAGTTGCTGCAATGCTTCTTCCAGTTTTCTCTAAAAGCAGAAGAAATAATCATTTAGAACGTGATACACACGAGACACACGACTCGAGGCCGGGGACACACGAGACTGTTGTTTTTGCCGGACGGTGTTTTGCCGGCGCCGTGAGTACAAAATACACGGGAAGGCATGAAGAAAGACACACTTCGGCCGGATGGCGAGAAACCGGATCCGGTGGGGAAATAGACCGGAGGCACTCACGGCTTTTCTCTACTTAGGCCGGGGACACACAAGACGGCGTACTGCCGGACGGCTTTTTTTGCCGGATCCGGCGCCGGTTGAACACACTGCAAGTGCCGTGTGAACACACTGCAAGTGCAGTTCGACGGTCGCTGGACATGGCGGCAATAAGAATGGTAAGTTCTTGGAGGTTCTCAGTCATGCTTATGAAATGGTACTCACGAGAGCTGAGAAATTGGCTGTGATATGTTTGCTCCACCACAGGAGAAAGAGGAAACGCAGCCGAAGTGTTTGGATTCATTCAATTTTAACCCTATAGAGACACACTTACTTTATGCTATCACAGTAGACACACTGGGGTGTTGAACACCCCAATTTAGTTTTGCATATTTCTTTGAAAAATATAGAGGAAAAAAGTACTTAGCCCATACTTCATCATTTCTTAATCATTTTTGTTCCAAGTGCATACAGAAATCGAAAGTAAAGCACTGCTTATCAATATTTATACTAATGTTAGAAGTACGTATGTTCCGCCTGAGTGTTGGAGCTCCTAATCTGGTTTGATGGAATGGCTTGATCATTGCCAATGACAACTTCATCAAAAACTCACGTCTCTTCATTCTATTGTTTTGAACCTCAAGTTGTAGACAATCATGGCATTTATTCCAATCTGATCTATCATCTCATACCACATTCGCAGTGGTCGATACAAGTAAATCTTTGTAAAAAAGTATTTGATAAAAGTCCGACGTAAAAGACACTCTGGGGTGTTAGACACCCCAAACGAAGAACAAGATGAGCTGGTGACCTTGTAAAATGCTATTACTGACTGGAAGTGGTGGAGAGCAGTTGACAATGCTTCAAACCTAATTTAGACTGGGCAATAATTTCTATCTGTCTGATGTAATTGTCAACTGCAGAACAGAAAAAAAAATCCCTGGTGTGAAACACCCCAGTGTGTCTCTTTAGGGCTAGCGCAAAGACAGCTTCATGGAGCATTTCATTCTTTATTTCTTAAGCTTAGGAATGACGATATTGAGTTTTTCAATTACTTTCTGATGTCCTTGGCCACATTTGACGAGCTTCCCTACAAGATAAAATTCAAAATAGAATGACAAAATACTAACATGAGAGATTGTATTCATCCACAAGAGATGCTACATCATAATTATCTAATATTTCCGATATTATAATGTATAATGATAATTAGTTCTTCAGTGACTGAAAAAACTTTTAAAAATTCTGATACAAGCTACTTTTTGACAAGGCGACAAAGTTGAACAGCTGATGGATAGGACCGGAACAGCTGACCGATAGGACTGAAAAACGTAGGACCAAAGACCTTAAAGAGATATAGACCAACAATGCCTATGCCTTCCCAATGATAGCTCTTACTTGAAATTGAAGGCCGCCATTGAGGTATTTTAGCACGAGATATTATTATATCTATATATTTGTAATATTATAGATTACAAAGGCATTGGTATGTAATAATCTTATAGGTTGCCCCCTCAATGGCCGATTTCAATTCCAAGTACGACACTAGCGCTGCATGTGAGTCTATGCATCTTTAAGGTCTTTGCGTAGGACCGAAGAACTGCTGAATCATTGCCACTCTGGGCGGCACTGGTTAGATTAGCTTTCTTTCAAGATGGCGGATTGTCGTCAGGATACTACACCTTTTCCAATTGTATTTGAGAAAGTATTATTGTATTTGAGAAACCGTCAAATGTAAATGAGAAGATATCAATTGAAAATGAGAAAATTTTCCAATTGACTTGTCGTGACTCTTCTGTTGTCTACAGTACAGGTTTGATTTGAGCAGGAAAGTATAATGTACTAGATACACGTATTACGATTACTACCATATGCTTTGCATGATGGCAAATTAATGTTTTCAATGGTGAAATTATTTCCCCTGTACTGTAAACGAATGATTAATGAGTATTATCAAGATATCAGAATTTATCAAGATAATGGAAAATATTGTCACCTCTAGTTTCTCCACTTGAAGCTCGTTGTCACGAGTGGCGTTGGCCAGCCGCTTCTCGAACAGTTCTTTCCTGACAGAGATCTCACCCAGTTCCTCCTGTTTGGTTCTGATGGCCAGCTTCAGTTCACGAATGTCTGCCTCCCTGGCCTCCAGACGACTTCTCAGCGCTTTCGTCTCCTCCAGCTCACTCTTCACTTGCTTGGCGCGTAGCACTATTGGTGCTGTTACCTCCTGCAACAAATAGACAAATCGTATTAAATGCTCTCAACAAATAATAGCTTTTTCCTACAGTTACGTTGAAAAGTGGCCATTGCTGCACTGATTACAGAACGCAAAGAATCACTTTTCCGCTCTAGTGCGGGAAAAATTTTTCCTGCACTCCAGATTTGCAACATGGCAACGCAAAATAGTTAGTAGGTTATATGGAGCACCAGTGCAGCAAAAGCAAAATGAAGTTGGTAACTGTGGTATAGTGTGGTGGTGCACGTTATAAAAATCTTGATGGGGTGGACAACAGTGGATGACAGCCACCTCATTCAGCATACATCCGCCATTCAAACACACATACTACATTCTATTTTATTTATTAATAATAAAATTACACAGATATACATTTGATGCATTTCAGGGAATTTTACCCATAATTAGCCTACCCACTTTTCATATTCAATGGTAACTGTAGGAAAAACTTAATGTGAAATACGTGCGCAAAGTTCCTCTGCTGCACTCAAGAAACCATTCCGCCCTCGCCTACGGCTCGGGCGTAAACGTTTCATTCGGTGCAGCAAACTGTCACTTTGCGCACTAGTTGCACAAATAACTATTCTGAACAGTTTAGTTAACTAAACTCTTTTCTAGTCATTAACCCATTTACTGGTCATTTTTATTACTCACTGGTCGTTTTCGTAGTTTCTTAAGGCTGTGCAAAGGCTTAAATTAACCTTTCCACTGGTGATATTTTCCAAAGTTTTTCGATTTGTATACTATCAAGCTATCAAAATTAAAAGTTATCTCAGGAAACATTTTTTTTTCGACCATTACTTTTTGAGATATGAGCGCCTAAAGTTTGAATTATTGTGCAAGAACATTTCAAGTTCGGTTAAAGATAAAACCATGAGATTTTAAGGATAGATTCTTCATGGTATTGTTGATCTAATAAAACAAAAATTTCCTGAAAATATCAATTTTTGAGAAAGTAAATCAATTTACCAAAAATAACTCAACTAAAAGTTATTTTTGGTTATTTTTAGTAAATTGAAAAATTGATATTTTTTGATTGATAATTGGTTATTTTTAGTAAATTGAAAAATTGATATTTTCAAAAAAAATTTTTTAATAGATCAACAGTACCATGAAGAATCCTATAAATCTCCTATCCTATAATATCCTATAAATCTCATGGATTTATCTCTTACCGAATTTGAAATGTTCTGTCCCAAAAATTTAAACTTTAGGCGCTCATATCTCAAAAATTAATGATCAGAAAAAAAATGTTTTCCTAGGGAAACTTTTTCATTTTGATAGCTTGATGATATACAAATCGACAAACTTTGAAAAATATCACGAGTAGAAAGTTTATTTTTAGCCTTTGCACAGCCTTAAATACGAGTAGTACGTTTCGTCAATTTATTGTCCATAATAATTCATACTTTCAAATTTTCATACATTACAGTTACAGAATGTACAGCTACAGAATTCTTAATCTATTATCATATCGTTGGATATTTTAATATTGCTATATCTTGAAATTTTAAACAAATTCATATTATAAATTATATTTTCGAACACTTCATACGCTAGATTCAAGTTTATATATTACATCCCTGATTAAGCTGATTTACGACTCACATTGGCGCACAAGGAATCTTCCTTTTGCCGGTGTTTTTGCCTCACCTACTGTACTTATGCATGTGATCATAAATTGAATCTTCATTGAATTCTATTCCAAGTGCTTGTTAGTTTTTATAATGCTACATCACTCAATGATAGCCAAACTATTTTTTGTAGTTTCCAATGTTAGTAATGAATAATATTATATGTTAACAGAATTTTGTAATATTTGTGTTTTGATGAAATGTTCTGTTAATCAATGATTTATTATGTATTTGATAAGAATAGCAACTCCTATTTTTGTATGAGTACTTGCTCAAGAACACATCATAATAAAACTATTTGAATTTGAATAGTTGAGGAGATATTGTGGTAGTTCCTATACTTAATAGAAAGTATTTTTATTCAAATAAGAGCCTGTTTATTATGAGAATTCAGTATCATTCTATGGAGACAAGAGTAAATTATGATACTTTCATGGAGTCAACATGTGAGTAGAATATTACTCATTTTAGTGCAACTTGCTTTTTGATTAAGTTTGTATAGTGAATATTGATGTTGTGGAACTTTCCCATAATTTTACACGAAAGCATGCTCCTGTGAAATAATAAATATTATTAAAATAAAGCGGACTTTTTGACAATATCTCAAGTCTCTTTAACTTGCTTTTCATTGAAATAATAATTTTTATGTATATATTGTCTCATTTAATTCTTATTGTCTTATCTAAAATGATAAAACATCACTTTCATCAAACATAGCCTCACTTTCATTAAAAATGTACGGTACTACGCAACTCAAGTCTAGGCTCGACCAAAATGTCGAGTCGACGCTCGACTCAGTCTCACAGTCGCGAGGTCGCGGAGACTAGAGTCGACAGGTCTAATTGTCACCATTTGGAAACACATGCTGCGTCGAGAAGAGACTAGAGTCGCAGTCTCTTCTCGACTTGAGTCGCGTAAGTGTGAGTTGAGCCTTAGGCTCAAGACTAGTCTCCGCGACGTCACCATTTGAAAACACATGCTGCGTCGAGTAGAGACTAGAGTCGCAGTCTCTTCTCGACTTGAGTCGCGTAAGTGTGAGTTGAGCCTTAGGCTGAAGACCAGTCAATTCTAGTCTCTGCGACGTCACCATTTGAAAACACATGCTCTCGATTAGAGTCGAGTCTCTTCTCGACCTGAGCCGCGTGAGTTGAGCCTTAGTGTAAGAATTTTTAATGAGAAATGCCTCAACCTTCACAGCAATTATGTTGAAGAATAATCATGAGTGTAAGTAACTTTTAGTGGAAAAATTATTCATTTAAATACATTCGACTTTGTTTTATTGCAAATCGGAGGTTGAAAATAATGACTCTCGTAGGAACTTGATGAACTGATCCATTAAGACGGCACTTACATCCTGCTTAGCTGGTTGAGTGGCCGAGTTGGCCTCAATCTCCTGCATGGACTGAGCCAGCTGGGCGATGTCGGCCGCAATCAGGGCAGTGGCTTGCTTCAGAGAGGCCACCGGTCCCGCCGACTCTGCATCGTCGAACACTTTCTCCCACGACAAGTTCAACGCTTCCAGCAGTTTAGCGCCGTCTATCGATCCTTCTATCTCTGCAATTAAATGATCAACTGCTATATTAGTGATTCTTGAACTGTTGTATAGAAATAATAGATATATAAATGGAATGGCTTTGTTGTTGATAACCGATTAATTGAACTAAATATTTATTTATTTATAGGAGTTTAGAGATAAAAAACAAAAATCTAGAAACCCTATGTAAATTACTCTCTTTAAGCTGTGTTTTCGTTTGTGCGTAAATGCCGTCGTCGACTACGACAGGGAGAGAATCTCAGGTTGGGTAGATTTCAATTTGTTTACATAACCTAAAAGATTATGTTCAATAATTATTATTTATTATTCATTTATACATTGCTACATACAATATCATTCTCAACTATGAATGATTGGGAAAGTAACAACAGGCTTGAAGCCCAAAACTGTTCCTTTCCCAAATTTGCATAGAAGTTAAAAATGCATATAAGTTTATCACTTATAAGTTTTGTCTAATTTTGAAACCAAGATATTTATTTATTGACCAAGCGAAGTGAGGTCTAAGATTCAAGTCAACGGTTTGGCATTTCTCTTAATGTTTAAATAATGTTTGAATATTTAAATGTTTATATGTTGCGCATTTACGGCGAAACGCGGTAATAAATTTTCATGAAATTTGACAGGCATGTTCCTTTTTTAATTTCGCGTCGACGTATATACAAGGTTTTTGGAAATTTTGCATTTCAAGGATAATTTAAAAGGAAAAAGGAGCCTCCTTCATACGCCAATATTAGAGTAAAAATCAGACTATAGAATTATTCATCATAAATCAGCTGTCAAGTGATCACACAGATGTGTGGAGAAGCCAGTCTATTGCTGTATTTCCATAAGTTTCAATCAGGTACTTGTGGATGAGAATACTGCGTGAGGTCTACTGTTCATAGAACCACTAGTTTTGAAAATATACATATTTGAGGGCACCAGGAACTAAATCCCATTATTGCCCCCATAGCACATTTTGAACATACAATTTTGAAAAACAATAAATGAAAATAAGATAACTAGTACTATTGGGTTTTAGGAAAAAACTGAAATCAAGATACAAACAAAATAATAGAAAACCTTGCAAATATGGAACTTGCTTATGGAACAGCAGATAAAAGAGAAAGAGAGAAGTATGTAACTAATACTAAAGATTTCAAGAAAAAACAAAGGAAAACAAAATAATAATATCGAGAGTAATCCACAATGGTTGAGTTCAAAGCCACTGATCGGTGAGTGAACGATGAGATCGTTGAGTGAACGTGGCTCTAAACGAAGTACTGTTTTGTCGTTGAACGATGCATAGACTCACATGCAGCGCTAGATTATTTGGAATTGAAATCGGCCATTAAGGGGACAGCCTGGAAGATAAAGACCTTAAAGATTTTTGTGATCTATAATATTACAAAAAATATATATTATATAATATCTCGCGCTAAAATACCTCAATAGAACCTTTAATTTCAAGTAAGAGCTAGCATTGGGAAGGCATAGGTATTGTGCGTTTATACCTCTTCAAGGTCTTTGGTCTAACTGATAAGAAAAAAATACGTCATATCCGTTTCGTTCACTGATCAGTTAATCGTACTTTTCCACCTATGGAAAAGAACGTAAATAGAGTAGCTGAACGTAAACAGACATGGCTGAATACGAGGTTGTTTACAAATGATGGACTCCATTATAATGTATTTGGGAGCAGAGAAATGCATGATTGCATAAATTCAATAACATTTAAAATATTTTACAAAGCATTTAAAACTACTCCAATCACCTGATGGTTTTCCATTTTAATTGATTACAATGAAATAGGTTAAGTTATAGTTTTGTTTACAAAATATGATCAACAAGGGGAAACATCTGTCAGTCATGACTCAGCAACCGTTCAGCCACAGAATAAGCCACAAAATGGAAGGTATGAATCTAACCAAGATTTGAGTGCACCAAGACCACGACACATGACTGCATCATCTTGTTAGAAATTAAAACTACTGCTGTATTACAATGTTACACTTCTTTCAAGATGGCGGATTATGGCGTCAGGATACTAGCCGACTTTCCATTCTGTGGTTCATCTGTGATCACTAATCTGTGATCAGGTTTTTTACTGAACGTGAAAAAACCCGATGGAATTGATCAGTGGCTTTGAACTCAACCAATCAGTCTCTTGGATTGCAGTGAAAAAGTAATAGACAAATGGAAGGACTCTGTTGATAACAGATGAATTGAACTAAATATACAGAGTAATACACAATCAATGCCTACAACCTGAAATACCATGCTACAGTGAGGTTCACGTTATAATGGCTGTGAATAAACTTCTATCTTTCTATAGTATCTTCTAACCTCTAATTACTTTTATTCATCTATAGCACCATTTCTATAATTGGGATTAAATATTTCGTTGATTAATTATTCTTCGACATTATTAAAAAAAGATCTGGTAACTTTGCGTAGGTGGATAGCGCTTTCTGCTTTGTCGAATGATGGAAAAGGATAGCAAAGCTAATGTTCATCAAATACTGCGATTATAACATGGACCTCATTATAGAGTCGTACAGTCGTCGCTTAGGAATCGGCCCATTCTGTGACAGTTCACGATAATAATCAACATTGGCTACATGGGAAGCATTGTCTTTAATTACAAGGATTATCGTTATAGAGAGGTCCACGTTATAATTGCAGTATTAGATTGAAGTTGGTGTTGCTATTCTTTTCTACCATTCAACAAAGCAGATAGAGCATCATTCTCTTCTATTTCCGCAACGTTTCCAAATCGTTTAAAAAATTAATTGACAAAAAATTCAATTTCAATTATGAAAATTCATTATTGAATCATTAAAACAAATTTTTATTGACGAATAAACCATGATTGATAATTTTAAACCAGAATGAACAGTTAATATTTACATCAGATACACCGTTATCATCTTCTATGAAAGGTAGTGGTAAGGCAGAGGATCGGCAACGTTGTTTTCCTATCTCACTCTACTACCATTATAACGTTGACCTCACTATAGGTAGGACCTTCCCGCGAGGGACTCCCCACCAACAAAGAGCCATACGAGTTTACTTTTCACCGGCTACAACCAACTAATACGTTGTATTAGAATCTAGTGACTAGCAACTACTCGTTGACTCCAGTTATAAAAATAAGTAGAATCACCATACTTATAATAATAATAATGATACGGTTATAAATTATTATTGTAGCCAACTGACCTCCGGAGACAGGTATCTGCACCAGAGCAGCCTTGGCCACGTCACGCATGACCTTGGCGACCCGGGCGGCCGACATGCAACAGTGCTGCAGGTCGACTGCAGGGAGGGGCAGGAGGGGCGAGTCCACGTTCTTACGACGGATCTGCTTCAGCTGCTGCTGGATCACCTCGCACACCGTGCACAAGTGCTGACACAGCAGAATTATGTTGCTCGGGTCGGGGCCCGCCTGAAAAACACCACATGAATAATAAATAATCAGCTGTGATTTTTGGAGTAAGTTTGGTTTCTAAATTTCTAAATAATTCATTGTTTACAAGTTTTGGAAACTTTACAGTTTACAGTTTGGTGCAATATTTTTATTCTTTTCTGTTTTCAATCTAAATATCGAGGCACCGAGCTTCGCTCGTTATTTTTACCTTATTGATAAACAGAACCATAGCCTACTATAGATATCTAAAGTAAACCATGACAGAACACAATTATTATTCTCTAAAATCATGTTTATATTTCACAGCTGGCTATAAGTCATCTTATGAATTTCGGGGATGCGATATTTTGATTGTTTACATACTCACATTTTTACTATCCACAGCTGTTTCAGCCAAGGATGAATTATCCTTTTAATGTCGTTCAGCGAGTTTTCTCAAGGATGAGACCTAGTGCAATCGAATCTTTATATCATAAACCTACTATGTTCCAAATTTTGTTAAAATCGTTAGAGCCGTTTACGAGATCCGTTAAACATAAATAACCAGATATAAAAATAGCCAGATATAAAAATAACCAGATATATAACTACAGAAATTGCTCGCTCAATATAATAGGATTAAATTCTAAATTTTGGTTTGTATATTTCTGGACTCGGAATTTGATTCAAAAGTGAAGCAACATATCCTTCCTTTTAGACATTGGCTTACTACTATCAAAATTCGGAAAGGAAACAGTTTTGGGCAAGGCCTGTTGATCCTTTTCTGATCATGTATTTGATTTGTGCATTGGTTAATGTAAATGAATGAATGAATACTTAAATGTTATTTCTTAGTGAACAAAAGTACAAACGAAAACATAGCTCCTGCAAAATTTTTGATTGTGACAAAGTTGGAACTTGTCAAATTACAACTTGACAAGACAAGACCGGTATGCATGAAGCAGCCTGCGAATAGTGCAGAAGCATCATTCTCTTATGGAAATTCCATTCTTAGTCTTAGAGAGCAATAGGCAGTTGAGTGGGTTTTTATCCAGTGTTGGAAGTGGCTATGCTGGGGACTCACGACAGTGCCGAGCGCCTCCTACAAGGATATCATATCTATACTGGGGACGCATGGCAGTGTAGAATGCAATAGGCAAAATATCGTGTTTCCGAAAACCATACGGTGACGTATAGCCAAATTGTAAAACACTTATTGACATGGGCTACTTTTAAATTAATGAAACAAAATAAATCTTATAGCACCCTTTATTTTAAAAAAAAAACTTTAAAATAATTGAACAACTAGTTTCGGATTTTTTCAGGAATCAAGATGAAAGCAGTCATTACCTGAGCCAGAACTTGAACGATGGTCGAATCGGTTCTGATGCAATCAGTGGCCGCTAGGAGCGCTTTGCCGGCGTCTTGCACGAGATGACTCTGATGCACGTGTGTCTCCCCGCTGGCCAGCAGGAACAGAGGGTGTGTCGTGTTGAAGTAGGTCACGCAACGCTCCAGGGCGTCCGTATTCACGTTCTCGTCCAACTATAAAAAACCACACAAGATATTACACTCACTTATTTTCCGATAAATTGCACTGATTTACTCGGGAAGATTATCTCTTCTTTCATTTTATTATAAGAATAGAAGAAGAGGCAGATCACGGATAAGGTGACTGCAGGATCTGAAGGGTGATCTGAATAGGATGAGGATTCATGGATGGAGAAGGATGGCGAATGACCGTAACGAGTGGAGGCGTGTGACGGAGGAAGCCAAGGCCCACACAGGGCTGTAGTGCTAAGAAAAAAATCTGGTGTGGCGCACTCACACAACTTTCCTTGCCGTTATGAGAATTGATCACCTGACGCTAGTGTTCCCGCGCATCACAAGTCTACTTATAAACAAAGATCTGAGTCAGCTGGTGACAGGACAATAACGCTGGAGACGTACGAGGTCTGCTATCTCTTCATAGTGAATCATTTAATAGAATCAACAGTTTGAAATTGGATAATCACATTTCCTCGAATTTCAAGCTTATTTTCAATTTTAGGTGAAAATGTTACTCGTCATTAATTGTAGAGATTCTCATGCTCAATTTTTTCCACTTGGCATTTTTTGTTTAAATTGTATCTGAAGCCTGATAATTGAGAATCTAAATTCAAACTTTGCATAGATGGGGTTGGAGCTCCTGAAATTTTTACAGATATGGGACTCGTGGCAGTTGATAGAGCTTATCAATGACTATTCTAGGTATGAATTTAATCAAAATCGTTGGAGCCGTTTACGAGAAAATCACGAAAAACCCTGTTTTTGACAACATTTTCGCCATTTCAGCCGCCATCTTGAATTGCATTTGATCGAAATTGTTCGTGTCGGATCCTTGTATTGTGAGGACCTTAAGTTCCAAATTTCAAGTCACTCCTTTAACTGGGAGATGAGATATCGTGTACACAGACGCACATACACTCATACACACACACACACACACACACACACACACACACACACACACACACACACACACACACACACACACACACACACACAACACACACACACACACACACACACACACACACACACACACACACACACACATCACACACACACACATACAGACCAATACCCAAAAACCACTTTTTTGGACTAAGGGGACCTTGAAACGTATAGAAATTTAGAAATTGGGGTACCTCAATTTTTTTCGGAGAGCAATACTTTCCTTACCTATGGTAATAGGGCAAGGAAAGTAAAAAGGAGAAATAAGAATAAAAACATGGGCAATGGATGAATAAATAGTAACTGTACTGAATGGGTCGATTGAATAAAACTAGGATCTAGTGACTAGCAACTAGTCGTTAGCTCTAGCTATACAATAAGATTATACAGCTGATTAGAATCCTAGCATTTGCTTGGAAATTACTTGAAATTAGCAATCGCTAGCTTTTATTCAATCAACCTAATGAATAGACGAACATTATAGTTTGGAATTACAGTATTTTAAGCTGCATTTACATCAACGTTATCAATGAAATGTTGTCTAGAAATAGTTTTATATAAAAAAAAGTTGTCAATTTTTTTTGTAGAAAACAAGTTGCTCTTCTTAAATGCAAAGTTCTCAATTTTTTGCCCAAAGTGTAAAGTCAACAAAGACTTGTATGGGAGGGGAACATTTTGTTTGCAACTTTGACAGTGAAACATATTAAATTTTGTTAAAAACAAGGATTTCTACAAGTTGACATGTTGATGTGCTTCTTAAGAAATTGGCAATAAATTTCCACAATTTTTGAAAACTCAGTTACAACTCTGGTGTGAACGCGGCTTTAGATTTTCATTTAGTTTCTCAAATGACCAATTGGAATTACGAACATATTCAGTGTGTCAACATGGTCATTGAAGGGACGACATATTTGAATTTGCACCTGTAAATTATATTTTTAATTATGTTGTATTATGTAGATGGCAGTGGTCACTGAAAAATATTTTTCCTGACAACTTTGCAGTCACCTCTGATAAAGTAGGAATCACTGATTTTGAAGTTGTTGTATATGTCCAGGCCCTCATCGCCGATTATACTTAGAAAAACTGCAACTTTCACTGGTTCCTTTTCCGCACTCTTTCCACTAGCAAGTAAATAAATTTCGAAATTTTGTTTAAATCTTTTCCAGTTTGAAACCACGTCACCCTCCAATGTGAGCGGTTCCGGTCACCTTCATTCTAACCAAAAAAACCTTACGGACGGTTACCGACGCCAAAATTAACTGTTTTTCACTTTGTCAAATTATTTTCCTCGTCGCCATCAAAGTTACCGTGCTCAAGTACTGCCAGACTATCAACAAACAAGTTTTCTTCTATAGCTTGAACCCGTTTTTTAAAAAATTTGTTAGAAAAATGGTTAGGCTTACCGCATTTATAGCATGCCTTACCTATTAATAGCAGGACACTGTTTATTAACGTAGATACCTCCACATCTTGAGCAATAAGTTTGTCCTTCTTTAGTTGAAGAGTAATGATGTTGTCCTTCTTTAGTTGAAGAGTCCTTCACTCTGGTAGAAAATTTTTGTCTCTGGTGATGTGAAATAGAGTCTATATCCTGATGTCCTTGAATGTTTTCTACTTGTTGTTTCGTCACCTCAAAAGTCTTACAGATTTCAGCTGCCTTATCCAAAGTCAAGTCCGGAATATTTAAAAATTCACTTCTATGCACTTGGAGAAATAATCACTTATGATCTACAATGGGACCAAATGCAATCTATGCTCAATATTAAAAACGTATTATAGTGAGGTCCACGTTATAATGACAGTATTTGATTAACAATTGTGTTGCTATCCTTGTCGACAAAGCTATCATTTTCTGGCTCTGCAACGTTGCCAGATCGTTTTTTAAAAATGTAGAAGTATAATTAATTTACAAAATATTCTATATAAATTATGAAAATGTATTATTTAGTCATTCAACAATACATTTTCTTGACACAAATAAAATATTTATTTATACATTTATAGATACAATATCATTCTCAACTATGAATGGGCCCGTTCTGTGTATATAGAATGTGGTAAATTGTCCGATTCACAATTTACCAGGTAAAAAGTTCCGCGTCCCATGGGAAGAAATTATTTTGACAGATTCTGTACCAGAAACCAGTTCTAGTTCCACGATTCCAGTCCCAGTTCCAGTTCCACGATTCCAGTCCCAGTTCCAGTTCCACGATTCCAGTCCCAGTTCCAGTTCCACGATTCCAGTCCCAGTTCCAGTTCCACGATTCCAGTCCCAGTTCCAGTTCCACGATTCCAGTCCCAGTTCCAGTTCCACGATTCCAGTCCCAGTTCCAGTTCCACGATTCCAGTCCCATTTCCAGTCCACGATTCCAGTCCCAGTTCCAGTTCCACGATTCAGTCCCAGTTCCAGTTCCCCGATTCCAGTCCCAGTTCCAGTTCCACGATTCCAGTCCCAGTTCCACGATTCCAGTCCCAGTTCCAGTTCCACGATTCCAGTCCCAGTTCCAGTTCCACGATTCCAGTCCCAGTTCCACGATTCCAGTCCCAGTTCCAGTTCCACGATTCCAGTCCCAGTTCCAGTTCCACGATTCCAGTCCCAGTTCCAGTTCCACGATTCCAGTCCCAGTTCCAGTTCCACGATTCCAGTCCCAGTTCCAGTTCCACGATTCCAGTCCCGCCCCACAGTCGACGCGTGGTAAATTGTTCCAACAAGGTACAGTTCCAACTATCCGAGCTCTCATTGGTCGATTGAATTTTGTAGTCTGCTTGTTTCTCTGCGGCTGCATATGCGCTGATAGCTTGTTTACCTTAGCATAGCCATAGAATACATAACCAAAAAAATTATGTTTGATAACCATTCGTTGAATGATTTTTTCTCAATAAAAAATTTGAGAGTAATGGAATGAAATAAATGCACACTTTTCTAGATAATAAATGTGTAAAACAGCCTTTCTTCATTCACGCAGCTAGTGAACGACACATTTTGGTGTGAATCAACTTTATAAGTGCGCACCAAAAGCTTGAACCAACGATTTTGAAATGGCGTTCCATGGGAACATTCTGCACTAGTCACGTGATGGAACAATTTAAGATTGGAACTGGAACAATTTACTGTACACAGAACGTACACATTGATTGGGAAAGAAACAACAGGATTAATGCCCAAAACTGTTTCATTGCCAAATTTGGATATTGATTATTTTCAACACAAATGAACAGTTTATATTACATCAGATATACCGGTATCATCTATAGGAGGCAGTGGCAAGGCAGAGGAATCGGCAAAGCTGTTCTCCTATCTTTCTACACTGTTATTGTAACGTGGACCTCACTATAGAAGTTCTTGGAATTATAATGAGAGTTTATTTAGCTCTCAAACCCAAATGCATGCTGAGATTTCAATAATTACTGATACTTACTGATGTTACTGAATGTATACTGATGTTACTGAATGTATACTGATGTTACTGAATGTTTACTGATGTAAATCCGAATTTAAATTCAATAGTTTCGTCCTATTCTTTCCCATCCCATCATCTCAATACTTGGAGAAGAGCTTTACGAGCAGTTAAGAAAAATATAATTGAGGTTTCTACATTTATCATGAGTAAATGATATACAGGGTCTGTATAAGTAACCGGACTGACCTCAGGAAATTTTTTATTGGCAAAATATGTACAATTTTTCTTTAGAAATCTTCAAAGTAGTCCGCATTGGAGTCGATAACACGCTGATACCGGATTTTCCAAACCCTGAACGCTCCCTGGAAGTCGGCAACCTCTATGCTGTCTAGATCCCTCGTCGTAGCACGTTGAACGTTTTCTAGAGTCCCGAACCGCGTCCCCTCAAGTTGTCTCTTGATCATGGGGAACAAAAAGAAGTCCGGTGGTGCCATATCCGGGCTGTAAGGAGGATGTGGCAACGTTACCCTCGACTGTTTGGTCAACTGCTCGGTGACGAGCAGGCAGTTGTGCGACGGAGCATTGTCGTGAAGGTGGATCCACGAATCGGCAAATCCGGACTCAATGAACCCGGGCGGTTAGTTGATGGAGCACCGTCACTAACTTGTGGCAGTTCACGAAGAGTTTGTGCCACCCGGCCAAACTGTAAACGGTCAGTACTACAGAGAGGTGCTCCATCGACTAACCGCACGGGTTCATCGAGTCCATCCGGGGATTGCCGATTCGTGGATCCACCTTCACGACAATGCTCCGTCGCACAACTGCCTGCTCGTCACCGAGCAGTTGACCAAACAGTCGAGGATAACGTTGCCACATCCTCCTTACAGCCCGGATATGGCACCACCGGATTTCTTTTTGTTTCCCAAGATCAAGAGACAACTTGTGGGGCCGCGGTTCGGGACTCTAGAAAACGTTCAAAGTGCTACGACGAGGGCTCTAGACAGCATAGAGGTTGCCGACTTCCAGGGAGCGTTCAGGGTTTGGAAAATCCGGTATCAGCGTGTTATCGACTGCAATGGGGACTAATTTGAAGATTTCTAAAGAAAATTGTGCATATTTTGCCAATAAAAAATTTCTTGAGGTCAGTTCGGTTACTTATTATACAGACCCTGTATTCGAGGTTTTTACATTTATTATGAGTTATTTAAGCTCTCGTAACTGAATATATGTTGGGATTGAGGAGTTTAGTTCTGACCTGATCCCGCTTCATCATCTCGATATAGCTGTCGACAACCTTCTCCTGTTGCATCATGTCTGGCAGAGCCCCACCCACTTTCAGGAGGGTTTCCGGGCTGCATGTGTTCAGGCCAAATATGAACTGTCGAAGGATGCCCTGCGTGCAACAAACATGAAAATATTAGAAAGGAATGAAAAAAAAACTATAGCAAACAAATACGGTTACCGAGAATAAAAATAAGAATATAAGTAGGAGGACGGTTACCGATAGTAAGTCGATATTCCAACCACCGGCACGAACCAGAGTGATTGACAACACCACACGAGGAGCCGTCACCCCTACTGCGGCCCGCCCCAGAAGCCGACTGAGTTTAGGCGGCCCAGGGCGACCCTAGACCTAGCTCCGCAGCGCAGGAAGGTTGCCTGACTGACTCAGACTACGCGCAAATACAGCAAATAATAGCAGCGTTGCTGGAAGTGAAACGGTCACAGAGGACTTTCCACCCAGACAAGGTCGGCGTGGCTCTGCCTAGCGGATAGACGAAAGATCACTCGGTTATTTGAACCCTCCAGCCAGGCTCAGCCAAGCAGCCGAAACTAAGAACAATGGAGTGGCGATCTCATTCGCTTTCATCACCAGCTTGCTTTCTCACGATTGTTTTGATTTTTGTGTTACCTATAATCAATAAAACTCCAGTCACCAGTAAAAAGTTTGCGGAAACGTGGTGAACTACCATATTAATGACTTTTCATTATGATTTTCAATTATTCTTTAGAAATCTTCAAAGTAGTCCGCATTGGAGTCGATAACACGCTGATACCGGATTTTCCAAACCTGAACGCTCCTGGAAGTCGGCAACCTCTATGCTGTCTAGATCCCTCGTCGTAGCACGTTGAACGTTTTCTAGAGTCCCGAACCGCGTCCCCTCAAGTTGTCTCTTGATCATGGGGAACAAAAAGAAGTCCGGTGGTGCCATATCCGGGCTGTAAGGAGGATGTGGCAACGTTACCCTCGACTGTTTGGTCAACTGCTCGGTGACGAGCAGGCAGTTGTGCGACGGAGCATTGTCGTGAAGGTGGATCCACGAATCGGCAAATCCGGACTCAATGAACCGGGCGGTTAGTTGATGGAGCACCGTCACTAACTTGTGGCAGTTCACGAAGAGTTTGTGCCACCCGGCCAAACTGTAAACGGTCAGTACTACAGAGAGTGCTCCATCGACTAACCGCACGGGTTCATCGAGTCCATCCGGGGATTGCCGATTCGTGGATCCACCTTCACGACAATGCTCCGTCGCACAACTGCCTGCTCGTCACCGAGCAGTTGACCAAACAGTCGAGGATAACGTTGCCACATCCTCCTTACAGCCCGGATATGGCACCACCGGATTTCTTTTTGTTTCCCAAGATCAAGAGACAACTTGTGGGGCCGCGGTTCGGGACTCTAGAAAACGTTCAAAGTGCTACGACGAGGGCTCTAGACAGCATAGAGGTTGCCGACTTCCAGGGAGCGTTCAGGGTTTGGAAAATCCGGTATCAGCGTGTTATCGACTGCAATGGGGACTAATTTGAAGATTTCTAAAGAAAAATTGTGCATATTTTGCCAATAAAAAATTTCTTGAGGTCAGTTCGGTTACTTATTATACAGACCCTGTATTCGAGGTTTTTACATTTATTATGAGTTATTTAAGCTCTCGTAACTGAATATATGTTGGGAATTGAGGAGTTTAGTTCTGACCTGATCCCGCTTCATCATCTCGATATAGCTGTCGACAACCTTCTCCTGTTGCATCATGTCTGGCAGAGCCCCACCCACTTTCAGGAGGGTTTCCGGGCTGCATGTGTTCAGGCCAAATATGAACTGTCGAAGGATGCCCTGCGTGCAACAAACATGAAAATATTAGAAAGGAATGAAAAAAAAACTATAGCAAACAAATACGGTTACCGAGATAAAAATAAGAATATAAGTAGGAGGACGGTTACCGATAGTAAGTCGATATTCCAACCACCGGCACGAACCAGAGTGATTGACAACACCACACGAGGAGCCGTCACCCCTACTGCGGCCCGCCCCAGAAGCCGACTGAGTTTAGGCGGCCCAGGGCGACCCTAGACCTAGCTCCGCAGCGCAGGAAGGTTGCCTGACTGACTCAGACTACGCGCAAATACAGCAAATAATAGCAGCGTTGCTGGAAGTGAAAACGGTCACAGAGGACTTTCCACCCAGACAAGGTCGGCGTGGCTCTGCCTAGCGGATAGACGAAAGATCACTCGGTTATTTGAACCCTCCAGCCAGGCTCAGCCAAGCAGCCGAAACTAAGAACAATGGAGTGGCGATCTCATTCGCTTTCATCACCAGCTTGCTTTCTCACGATTGTTTTGATTTTTGTGTTACCTATAATCAATAAAAACTCCAGTCACCAGTAAAAAGTTTGCGGAAACGTGGTGAACTACCATATTAATGACTTTTCATTATGATTTTCAATTATTTAATAAAATTTTTGACATTCTAAGCCTTCTAGCTAACTTGGGGTCGCTGAGAACGAATCTGCAATCATAATTCTCTTTTATGAATAGATAAAAGAATGAGAGTATTTATTGTCAAGAGAATTAAATGTATATAATATTCATAATTGTATTTTATGATTATTAGTTTATGCTCTAGATGATTGAGTATTATTTTGTATGCATTGTTTTTGGCAATAAAGTTATTATTATTATTATTAAATATCGGGGCACCGAGCTTCGCTCGTTATTTATTTATAAACTATTGATAAACAGAACACAATACTTTAAAATGATTGGGGTAGGACTAACAGGCAAAATTTTTGACATTCTAAGCCTTCTAGCTAAACTTGGGGTCGCTGAGAACGAATCTGCAATCATAATTTCTCTTTTATGAATAGATAAAAGAATGAGAGTATTTATTGTCAAGAGAATTAAATGTATATAATATTCATAATTGTATTTTATGATTATTAGTTTATGCTCTAGATGATTGAGTATTATTTTGTATGCATTGTTTTTGGCAATAAAGTTATTATTATTATTATTAAATATCGGGGCACCGAGCTTCGCTCGTTATTTATTTATAAACTATTGATAAACAGAACACAATACTTTAAAATGATTGGGGTAGGACTAACAGGCACAGCGTAAAACTGTTTCTTTCCCGAATTTTGATTTATACATTATAAATAGTCCAGAGAGTAGGTTTTGTTCCATACCCTTGAATTCAGGTTCAATTTTCAGTCCAAACATTTAAAAACGAAAAAGTTCTAATTTGGATTATTTGCAAACCAAATTGAATAACAAAATAACACTCACTAATCACTTAAAATTGTCAAATAATGAATAACTTAGATAATTATGATATACTCTAGTTTAGAATGATTATCATGTCATGTCAACAAATCAGATTATATTAATCAAGTAGCTTAAAATTTCTCGCTGATTGATTACACAGCTGGAAATATTTCTGTCTCTCTCCCACACACGCATCTTCTGTTTCAACAGATGACGAAATTATCATCTGTTTTTCCAAGGATAAATAGCATTGTTATCCTTTTCAACAGCAAGTTTTCTTCAGCGAGTTTTCCCAGGGATGAGACCTAGTGCAATCAAATTTTTATATCATAAATCTACTATGTTCCAAGTTTCGTCAAAATCGTTAGAGCCGTTTTCGAGATCCGTTGATCATAAATAACCATATATAAAAATAGCCAGATAACCAGATATAAAAATATAAACAGATATACAGAAATTGCTCGCTTAATATATAACGAGAAAACCCCAGTTGCTGATCTTCCGGCAACCGTTAACAGTCATCCTGCAATGCGGCCGAAACACTTCCAAGCCAGACACCCATCTCAAATGACAACAACGCCAAGCTGTGAGAAACCATCCTGCACTGCGGCGCTAGGTTAAGAGAACGAGTAGGATAGTGTGGGTCAAAGACTACTCGAACTTTGAAGATTTGATTTTAGATCCTGAATTGGTTCTAATGTGAATTATCATTTATTAATAATCTGAAAATTTAGCTGTTATTGATTGAAACTGTAGAATGAAAAATGATGTTGTGGAACTTTTACATAGGGTAAACCAGCCCACGTTGGGACACCAAAATTCAAACAGCTATAACTTGGACAAAAATACAAAAAATCTAGATTTTTTAATTATATATTGTATTTGCTTACACTTTTATCCTTGAGGATGGCAACTGCATTGATCGTCTATTGATTTTTTTATTGCAAAAACAATTTTTGGGGAGTGTCCCAACGTGGGCTTAAGATGGGACATCCCTTGCCCAGGTTGGGATATTGGATTAAAAATAAGCAATTCATTATTTTTGTCAATTTATAACATTTTATTATAATTATTGATAGTATAAATACATTATTTGAAATTTTTTTTTAGTAAAAACTATGACCAAAAGTAATTTGCACAAAGTGTGTTTGAAATCGAACACACCTCTGGCTACCTCTGAAGCTACATTGCAGACTATAATCATATATCATATTTACTTATAATTTATTTCATTGATATGTAGCCTACATTGAGTAAAATAAGATTCCGAAGCAATGCTCGTCGTTATAATAGGAGCATATCATGATTGCAGTGTCCCAATGTAGGCTGTCCCAAGGTGGGCAGATGGTGATGGCTTTGTTTTAGACAGAATAACTGGATTAAAAATAAGAGTACAATAATGTTCTATATGTCAAAATATTCATAAAATAATACAGAAGGCATATTAGCTGTGAGACTTACCTTAAATGGTGATTGTTTAAAGTAAAAATTGAAATTCCTCTTCTCAAAAAAAAACTTTGAGGTTACAAAAACATGCTTTTAATTTTTTCTTAATAACGACTGGCGCTACATCCGAAATTACTATGTCTGTAATTAAGGCTATAAACAGCTGATGAAACATCGCAGTTGTTACCAAACTAACACTCTCTAATTTCCCACAACTTGAAGTGTCCCAACGTGGGGTGGTTTACCCTAATTAAACACAGGAAAGCATGCTCCTGTGAAATAATATTTTTTTTTATTAGAATAAAGTGGATTTTTTGACAATATCTCAAGTCTTTTCAATTAGCTGTTAGTGATACATTCAGATACCAAATTGGATATAATAAACACCGGTTGCATAAAAGCCTGTTGAATTGAAATCGTGATTAAATGCAACGAGAACCAATCAGAGAAGAATTCTTTACGGAAAGGCTTTCTCTGATTGGTTATCGTTGCAATTAATAAATCATAATTAAAATTCAACAGGCTATTGTGCAACCGGGTCTAATACTCTCGGATACCAAAACAAACAAATCTATAATTAAGATATATCGAGACCATAACAAACAAATCGATGATTGCAATACATTGATAATTCCGATATAACAATAATTCCAATACATCAATAGTTCCGATACATCGATATGAGCGACAAATCGACATCAACGCCTACCTGGGGCCCGTTTCACAAAGGTACAAGTAGGTTACAAGTCTTGTTGCCAACCATGGTTTTGGAGAACAGCTGATTACTAGCGTTTCACAAAAGCAGAATTGTTAACTTGTAGTTACAATGGATTTCTACAAGTTTACAAGTGATTTGCTTGTTACGAACAAGTGTTTCACAAAGATTTTCATTGTAGCCAACAATTTTTGTCGAAATTACTTGTTCGTAACTATGAAATTTCTACCGAAGTGGAAAGCTATGTAAGGATTTACAAGTGATCATTACAATGATTTTAAATATTCAATAAATATTTTTAATAATCAAAAATGCCCTATAATCCTCTAAAATTCATTATTTTGGAAATATATGCATCAGGAAATTGAATTTAATAAATTTCCAAAATAGTTATTAATGTGTTACCTCATAGGTTATGTGTACTATAGTACTATAGTGTATTATATATATATATATATATATATATATATATAATATATATATATTATATATATTATAGTACATCTACTATATATATATATTATATATATATATATATATATATTACATCTACTATATATATATATATATATATATTATATATATATATATTATATATATACAGAGTACATATACTGCATAGGTTACAAATTCAGCAATAAATGAAGTAGACTGTACAAAAAACATTATATTGCTTTCAAATATTTCAAAGTAATTATTGAAAAGTACAAGTAACCTTTATGAAGGATGAAAAAAAGAAATCATCATGAAAATAGGTTATGTTTACTATTGAAGTACTTGTAGACTTGTAAAATTGTAAACTTGTAAACTTGTAGATCATGAATTTTTGTGAAACATGAGTACTTGTAAACTGTAACTACAAGTACTTGTTTGTAACCATGGTTGGTAACAATACTTGTACCTTTGTGAAATAGGCCCCTGACGCCTACCTGTAGGTTGTGCAGATGCATGGCGAGCCGCGCTCTCGAGGCGAATTGCTCGACCGAGTGACCCTTGGTGAGACTCTTCTTGTCGACCAGCTCGACGGTGGGGAACTTGTCCTTGGCCTGCGAGATCAGCACGTCCGACTTCCACACCAGGCGCGGAATCAGTAGCAGCACCAGCAGAGCGTCGTTGTCACCTGGCAAACAAACATACAACCAATTACAACTGATGGAGGAGGATGAGGTGTAGGAGGAGGAGTGAGATAAGCAGAGGAGGGCTGAGAGGGGCGGAGGAAAAGAAGAAGTAGGTGAGAGAAGCGGAGGAGGGCTGAGAATGGGGAGGAAAAGAAAAAGGAAAAAGAGATGGAGAAGAAGGAGAAGGAGATGGTGGAGGACAAGGAAACGATGAAGGAGAAGGAGAAGAAGGACAAGGAAAAGATGGAGGAGAAGGAGAAGAAGGACAAGGAGAAGGAAAGGAAAAAGGAAAAGGAGATGAAGGAGGAGAATGTGAGGGGTGAAAGAGAAGAACAAGGAAAAGATGAAGGAGAAGGGGAAGGAGAAGGAAAAGAAAAAGGGGAAGGACAAGAAGAAGGAGAAGGTGGTGATGAAGAAGAAGGAGAAAGACAAGGAAAAGAAAAAGGAAAAGGAGAAGAAGAAGGAGAAGGAGGGTGATGAAGAAGAAGGTGAAGGAGAAGGTGAAGGACAAGGAAAAGATGAAGGAGAAGGAGAAGAAAGACAAGGAGAAGGAGAAGGAGAAGGAGAAGGAAAGGAAAAGGTAAAAGGAGAAGACGAAGGAGAAGGATAAGAAGGACAAGGAGAAGGACAAGGAATAAGGGAAAGGAGGAGAAGGAGAAGGAGGAGAAGAAGAAGAAAAAGAAGAAGAAGAAGAATACATGAAAAATGAGAAAGAGGCGGAGGAGAAGGAGAGGATGATGAGGAGGGCGAGGGGTTGGAGAGGCGGAAGAGAAGGATGCGTAAAAAAAGAAGGAGGAGAATATAAAAAGATTGGAGAGAAGAGGTAGAGAAAAATGAGGAGTACGAGAAAGTACAGATGTTTTACCTTCTCTAATCTATGACCTTCTCTTCCATTATTAAAGGCTTTTTGTTTTGAAGTTGCTTTCCATGACGAAACACTATATAATAACTTTGTTGAAGTTCTGACACTGTGTTACTAGTAAATATTTGAAGAAACGCTTACTTTTGATTGGAGTCTTGAGGAATGCATTTCACTCCAGAAGAGGAGCTTTATCAGCCTCTGAAGGCTGAGGCTGAGGCTGATGAAGCTCCTCTTCAGGAGTGAAATGCATTCCTCAAGACTCCAATCAAAAGTAAGTGTTTCTTCAATATTTACTAGTAACACAGTGTCAGAACTTCAACAAAGCTTTTGTTTTATTTGTATTTTTCAAAAAAAAAAAACAAAAAAAAACAGATATATTTATTTATTAGTGAATAAAATTACAAATTATATGAATATGATCGGGAAAGAACAACAGGCTTGGCCCAAAACTATTCTGTTCCCAAATTTTGATAAAATAATAATAACATGTCCGAGAAAAATCGGTTATGTTTTTACTGTGGAAAGTTCAAGTTCAATTTTTATATGAAAAAAAGAATGTAAAACAGGTTGAAATGAATGTCAATGCTATCACCTGGCTTTTAAAAGAAACTCACTACTAAGAATTGCTTCACGGATTTGATTTCTAATTTTGTTACTTAGACCAAAAATGAATGTAAAACAAGCGAAAATAAATGGTGATAACCTAACCTAACTATCTTGCGGTCTTTTGACAAAACTTGGAATTACTGCTTGTATTATTGATTGCTACATAGATTTTTGAATAATACTATGGCTAAAAAAAAATTGTATGGCTTTTGTTGGTAGTGAGTACCTTGCGGGAAGGTTGGATATATAATATATAATTTTAAGCCGTCAATGGGCTTTACAACTGTCATACTTCAGCCAGGACCGACAGTTTAACGTGCACATCCGATAACACGAGAGTTTTGAAAAACTTCTGTTAATGATAGGGTTTGAACCCGGGATCTCTATGCTGCTACGCAAGCACTCTATCCACTAGACCACGGATCACTACAATGCTATGGCTAATTTAAATAAAGCAACCGACGCTTGGAGCTATGTGTTTAGTCTCACATATAATAAAGTCAAATTAATTATGAGATGAGTACCAAGTAACAGAAGTTACGGTATACGGTGTATTTATTTTTTTTCAATAATTGGAATACTTTTACTTGAGAATTTTGTAGAAGAATGTTAGAATCTGATCGTTGGAAACAATGTGAGATGTGTAGCATCCCACACGGGAAGTATGCTCTGTATTTGATTCTCCTAGATTTGAAGAGCACCAGAAATATATCCAATTATTGTACTCATGACAAACCATAAAAAGTACATTTGAAATCGACATCAGATGAGAAAAAGTAAAGTTAAGGACAGAATCATTTTCTTCCTTCTAATAATTTTTTTGGAGCTGTGCTTCAGCTGAATAAGCTAAAGCTTCAGACCAGCGTTGATGATAAACATTGGCCCATATGAATAAAACCAGAGCAAATGCTCATGAGCAAGAGCATGGAGCATAAGGTTTTGCTCATGAGCAAAAGGTAGAAGCAAAAGCATTTGCTCATTTTTATATGAATAAGCTTTACCTTTTACTCTTACCTTATGCTCCTGAACTCTGGAGCAAATGCTCACGTATTTTAGAGATTTTTCATCAGCTGATTCGCTTTTGTAGCCTTAGTTTGTATTTATAGCTCACGGAAGCACTAAATATGCAAATAGGGTGCACCGCTTGTGTTTGCGTCGTCTGCTCTGTTATATTTTCTATTAAATTTTATGAATAGAGTTTTAGGTTGGTAGAGTTTAGAATTTTGAAATAATAGCAAGAAAAAATGTCATCTCTATAATAATCTTCAGCATATTCTTATAATATCAATAGCCTTCTTATAATCGTCTACACTTTCATCTTCTTAAATACCTATTTCCTATTTTGTGATGGCTATCTTTATAACAGGTAGCTAGCTATCTTTTGTATTTATTCTTTTGTAGGGATAATGGTGATATGTATCATGGTTGAATCTAAAAAGAGTTTTATGGTTCTCAACTATTGGTTGTGATCGTATCTGGTATAGTTTCCTCTTCCTCATACGAATTAGTTGAGCCATTTTACTATGAGCAAAAGGTGATAAGCTGCTCTAGACTAAACTCACCTTTTTTGAAGCATTTGCCTCAAAAGTTGAGCAAATTCTCTAGTTTATTCATACAATTTTGAGCAAAAGCTTTTACTTTTGAGCAAATGCTCAAACTATTTTTTTGATGAGCATGAGCAAAAGGTTTTGCTCACGTTTATTCATAGAAAATGAAGCAAATGCTCCATATTTTAGAAGTATAAGCAAATGCTCAACTTTATTCATATGGCCCAATGACTTTGCTGGAGTGACTTGTTTGGATAAAATAACGATTGACTAACCTCCTCTATTCATGAAAGAGTCGGGCATGTAAGCTGCCAGATATTTGATATGCTGCTGTGATTGGAGCACCTCGATACGTCGCAGTTCCAGGTCAATTGCACGGGCGTGAGCTTTCGTTTCAGCAAACATTTTCTGCAAATAAATAATCAAAGAAACAATTTATAAAGAAGTAGTACATGTTTAAATGAAAGAACAAATTGACTACTTTCAAATTACTTATTTTCACTTGATGGTATAATTCTTACAAAGCATGACAAAATAAAAACATAATTCTGTGCACTATTATTGATAAGGATACTAATATCGGGGCACCGAGCTTCGCTCGTTATTCATTTATTGACTTTTGATAAACCGAACACAATTCTTTAAAATGATTGGTGAAGGACTAACAGGCACAGCCCAAAATTTTTTCTTCCTCGAATTTTGATTTATACACTATAAATAGTCCAGAAAGTAGGTTATGTTCCATACACTTCAATTCAGGTTCAATTTTCTGTTCAAACATTTGAAAACAGACAATTCTATTTCAGATTATTCACAAACCAAATTGAATTGACTTGAAACTGTCAGATAATGATCAACTTTGAAAATTATGATATACTCTAGTTTAGGAGGATTATCATGTCATGTCAACAAATCAGATTATGTTGATCAAATAGATTAAATTGTCTAGCTAGATAAAATTTCTCGCTGATTGATTATGATTACACAGCTGGAAATAATTCTGTCTCTCTCCCAAACAGGTACACGCATCTTCTATTATCGAGAGACGACGAAATTATAATCTGTTTTCCAAGGATGAATTATCCTTTTAATGTCATTCAGCAAGTTTTCTCAAGGATGAGACCTAGTGCAATCGAATCTTTATATCATAAACCTACTATGTTCCAAATTTTGTGAAAATCGTTAGAGCCGTTTTCGAGATCCGTAAAACATGAATAACCATATATAAAAATACCAGATATAAAAATAACCAGATATATAAATACAGAAATTGCTCGCTTAATATAACAGGATGGTGAGGTATACGTTATAATGACAGTGGTGAAGATATGAAAATAGCGTTGCCGATTCTCTGCCTTGTTACTGCCTTCTATAGAGGGTAGTTGATATTGGTATATCTGACGTAATATTACGAGCAGGAACACGCGCATTTCACTTTGCATCAGCTGATGCTTTGCTTATTATATAAGTACCTTAAAGGGGGTTTTAGACGAGGTGTGTAGCTAGCCGCTTGTTACTGGTCTCATTTAAACACCAACAAGCCAGGTTATAGAACAGTTGCAAGTCTCAGGTAAGTAACAAGCCCCGGGACAGCTACATTCTGAACACACTCGGAATGTAGCAAGCGATTTGTCAACATACCCACTTGTAGGAGGTCACGTGATCACAAGTGACTGTTACTGCCCCGATGTAAATGCCGCACTGGCAAGTTACAAGTAACTTCTTGTCAGTCTACAGCGCTCCTAGTGACAAGTTTCGAAACCTTCTTACCTTGAAGCCGACATTTACAAGTGACTTCTTAATAGCGTCTAAACGCCCACAAGCGCCTCCGAGGTTAGTAGAAGCTGGTAAGTCAAAAAGTGACTTGTACAAGTGAATAGTAAAAGCGTCTAGAACGTCCTTAAAGGGTCGATTAAACTTGGCTAGTTTACAAGCTACAAGCCAGCTTTTTTACTAGCAGCTCGTAGACTAGCCCAGCGTCATCGACGCACTCGCTCAAAAGCTGCTTTTAAAAAAGCTATTTGTACTGCTTCTGTACAAATACAGATATAATCAGCTGATGAAAAGTTGAATGCCTGTGTTCATGACGCTCAATTCTGTACACAGCTTCAGAATTAGATTCTGACTGATAGTTTTATAGTTATCCTATACTATTAAACGAGCAATTTCTGTTAATGTTTATATGTTTATATTAAATGAAAAAGACTAAGAAATTGTCAAAAAACCACAGATTTATTGATACTTGGAAAAATCGGTTTCGGTTATTACACCATTGTCAATGAAAAAGACTAAGAAATTGTCAAAAAAAAACACAGCCAGTTATAGTTTGGGGTAACCAAACACCTTTTTAAAAAGAAAACTTATTTTCAAATACATAATAATTATAAAATATATAGCGAATAAAGAGAAGTGCTCTCGGTGAAGTTTGGCAGTAGACTGAACTCAATAAATCTGTGGTTTTTTGACAATTTCTTAGTCTTTTTCATTCAATATGAATAATTACCACAATATCAACTTCTCAACTACACAAAAAGTGATATGTTTATATGTTGTATTTCACCGGATCTCGAGAACGGCTCATTTTTATTAATTATCAATAAATCAGTGGTTTTTGACAATTAATCAGTCTTTTTCATTCAAAATCTAACGATTCTCATGAAATTCAGAGCATAATAGGTGTATAATAAAAACTCGATTGCACTAGGTCTCATCCCTGAGAAAACTTGCTGAAGGACATTAAAAGGATAATTATTATTATTCATCCTTGGAAAAACAGCTGATAAAAATTATTTCATTGTCTGTTGATGATGGAAGTGAGTGAGCGAGTTCATGTGTGGGGGACTGTGTCAAAATTATGACTCAGCTGTTGAACTTTTGTTATCATTCAATCAGGTACTTAGTGCCGGTTGCAAAAAAGCCGGGTTATTTTCAATCTGATTAATTCCAGTAGATCCATCTTTTGAAATGGCTTTTGTGCAACCGGGCCTTTGTGAGGGAAATTATGCATTCCTTTGGGAATTAATCTCAATTCACTGTGATTAGATAGCGCATTCTGTATGAACTATGAATTTTATTATAATTTCTTCTTCTCAATACATTTTTGATGCTTTTGTACTCCAGAGCGAAGCTCGGTCACCGATATTTGATGTTTTAATGACGGTCAGGCCTACTCCAAAAATCTGGTGTGGTGCACTCACACAACTTTCCTTGCCGTTATGAAAATTCATCACCTGAGGCTAGTGTTCCCGCGCATCTCAAGTTACTATTCAAAGATCCAAGCCAGCTGGTGACAGGACTATAACGCTGGAGACACACGAGGTCTGCTATCTCTTCATAGTGAATGATTAATAGAATCAACAGTTGCCAACAGTTTGCAATTGAATAATCTTATTTTCTCGAATTTCGAGCTTATTTTCAATTTTCGGTGAAAATCTTACTGAACATTATTTGTAGAGATTTTTATGCTCTATCTTTTCCACTTGAATTTTTCGTTTAAATTGTATCTGAAGCCTGATAATTGGAATCTGATATCAAACTTTGCATAGTTGGGGCGGAGCTCCAGAAATTTTTACAGATATGTGACTAGTGGCACTTAATAGAGCTTATCAATGACTTTCTTAGTTATAATTTGATCAAAATCGTTGGAGCCGTTTCGAAAAAATCGCGAAAACCCCTGTTTTTGACAACATTTTCGCCATTTTAGTCGCCATCTTGAATTGCATTTGATCGAAATTGTTCGTGTCGGATCCTTATAGGGGAAGGACCTTAAGTTCCAAATTTCAAGTCATTCCGTTAATTAAGAGATGAGATATCGTGTACACAGACGCACATACACTCATACACACACACACACACACACACACACACATACAGACCAATACCCAAAAACCACTTTTTCGGACTCAGGGGACCTTGAAACGTATAGAAATATAAAAATTGGGGTACCTAGATTTTTTCCGGAAAGCAATACTTTCCTTACCTATGGTAATAGGGCAAGGAAAGTAAAAAAGCTAAGGTCAATACAAGAAAATTTTAACGGACATTTTTTGTTGCAAATTTCATGTAGAATCTATGGTATTCGACTGTTTCACCTCTCGTGGGATACCCTGTCCAACACTTAACGTGCTCACCTAAGATTCATTTCATTATGAAAAGTCATATTAGGCCTATTAATAACCGATTCATTTATTTGATTTGTGAATGCAATTACAGATCATATCAACATATTTGAGATAGAACTTGGTGGATGAGCATTGTGCATTCGAAGAGCAAAATGGAAAATATATTTGAAATGTATGACGGATATGCTGACGCTTACCTTGAAGTCTTGAATCTCGGGGATAGCAGCGGCAATGGTGGCCTTGGACGATGACTCACGCTCGAGCTGGGCTCGCAGATCAATGCACTGGTCTTGCAGCTTGTGAACCAGCTCCCTGAACTTCAGAATGGTCAGCTCCCTGTCAGCTAGACTCTCCAGAACTGCCTCCTTCTGTTTCAATGCCTGCAGAACAGAGAGATGTAATTGAATGCTACGTGGAATATGAATGAGAGAAGTTCGTTAGAGGGTATAAACATTCTATAAAGCAATTAAAATCATATCACGTACAAATTATACTCATTTTGATATGGAGAATGTATACTATAGTGTTTCAATGCCTGCAAAACAGAGAGATTTAATTGAATGTTACGTAGAATATGAATGAGAGAACTTCGTTAGAGGGTATAAACTGCCTGTAAAGCATTATTACAATCATATCAAGAACAAATGACACTCATTTTGATATGAATAATGTATACTATAGTGGGGTCCACGTTATAATGGCAGTGGAGAAAGATAGGAGGAAAACGCTGCTGATCCTCGGTCTTGTCAATGCCTTCTATAGACGGCAGCTTATTCAGGTTTATTGATGTAATAATGTGAAATTTTCATTTCAATATTATCATCAAAATTTTTATAGTTTTTGCTTTTCAAATGTGATTTTGTGTTTGAAAATAGTTTTCTTGATTTTAAAATTTATAAAATAGGAACTCAGGAAGTGAATGAGCAAATTTTTAGTGAGAACCCTAAAATTTTTAGTGAGAAAAATAAAGAACCCAAGACATAACCTATAAACTTGAGTGTTGATAGGAAATGACATTGGGTAATCGGCAAGGCAGAACATCCGAAAGGATCTCTCTGCCAATAAAAGCCATAAGAGTAAATAAATAAATAAATGTAATATTAACTGTTCATTCTCGTTCAAAATAACCAATTACATTTTATTAAGCAATAAATTATATTTTTCAATAATTTCATGATGGATTTTCATAGTTAGGATGGAATATTTTGTTAATAGATTATTAATTCTACATTGTTAAAAGACGATCTGGCAACAGAGCAAAGCGAGAAAGAGATGTAACCGCTTTGTTGAATGATAGACAAGGATAGCAATACCATTGCTAATCAAACACTGCCATTATAACGTGGACCTCACTATACAGGAAAATCTAGTAATTAACATGTTGACAAGGAGAATGTTAAAATAATATGATATTATTATTTTAACCTTCCGGTAGTCGCGCCCTACTCAATCACACAAGCAGTCGCGTGTTGTATTTAGTACAACATCCAATTTTCCAAGTGTTGTGTACTCTCTGTTTACTGTCAAAACATATATTAATTGTATAATTACTTTTTCCATCTTATTGGATTATTTTACGCCTATGAACATTTGGATGTTCTTAATGATTACCATTTCATAGCCCAATAAAGTACATCAAGCAAAGCCATCAATTCTGTGTTATTGGTTCGTTTACAGTCCCCGTATACAGCCTTTCCCTATCTTATACACAGTGCGACTTATGCACTGTCGCAACTAAATGGCACCTGAAGACTGAACCATTACTCAGTTGCTACTGAAACTCAGTGGAGTGAAGGAGGAAGTTTTGGAATGCATAGGTGACTCATTCACTGACACCACCCCATTCAATAGTTTTGTGCAACAAAACTGACACTGTTGTACTTTTTACAACAGCGCGACTGCCGGAAGGTTAAGGAGAATGTTTCATACCTGAAAATATTTTACTGATGGGTAGTATTTATAATTTTTTGTGTAGTTGAGAAGTTGATATTGTGGTAATTATTCAACTGGTTTAACAGTTTATCAGAGATTGACAATGGTGTAATAACCGAAACCGGTCTTTCTTATTATCAATGAATCAGTGGTTTTTGTCAATTTCTTAGTCTTTTTCATTCAATAGTATTTATAAATTTCATTTATTGGTTTAAGATTCATTAAAATAAACTAGAGACTAGAATGAAGTATATATGATGAAAATACAGAGTTACTACAAAATTTTCATCGGTTTTAAAAAATTCATATTACTTGATTATCTTCGAAATCAATGATGTTTAAACCGATGGAAAGGGAAATTTCTAATGTTTTTTCACAATAAATACCTCGGCCACTTTCAGATTGGACAGCCAGGCAACCAGGTCAAACAGTCATCCGAGCAGGCAGTCACCCAC